>NC_060207.1:73164375-73465000 GCF_021130785.1 Homalodisca vitripennis
TAAAAAAAACACAGACTGGACAAGAAACACAAATAACACATACCAATTAAAAACCCAATGAAAAATGTAACAATATAAATATTTAAAATATGTAAGTCAGGTGGTTTAAAACATAAAATCTCCAAACTATAAAATAAAGGTTAAAAAAACTTAAAACTTGACTAGACAAAATTATAAACTTAAGGAACTAATATCACAGGCCAAATATTCATTCACAGAGTAAAATGCTTTTTCTTTAAGCCATTTGCTTACAACTCGTTTTAAACCTATTTATATTTACAATCCATCCTCCTTTTGGTAATTTATTAAATAGTTTTTATTTTCATATAGATATGACTAACTTTTGTTTTTTCAAGCCTGGTCCTTGGCAGCTCTAACATGTACTTTTTTCTAGTTTTATAAGTATGTATGGTTTCTCTAACAGTATAACTTTGCAGATTTGCTTTCACATCCAGTAAACAATAATATATATATACAAACAGGGCAATGTCATGATATTTAAATCCCTAAAAGCGTGCAGGCAAGATTCCCTTTCATTAAGATTTTTTATAATTCTTATTGCTTTTTTTTTGCCAGACAAACACTTTATTTGAATGGCAACTATTTCCCCATAAAGAAATTCCATAGACTAAGTGGGAGTGGAAAAAAAGGCATAGTAGGAGGTTATTAGCATTTCTTCGGTGATGCAGAGTTTCAATTTGCGCAATAGGAAAATTTACTCTCGCCAATTTAGTACAAAGATTTTCTATATGACTTTCCCAGCTTAGTCTACTGTCTAAAAAGATTCCTAATAGTTTAAACAGGCTTAAAACATTTGTAAATTACATGGTCCATTGAAAAAATTATATTTTCTGTTTTGCTATTGTTTACAACAAGCCTGTTAGCCTGAAAAACCACTCAGTTGCTACCTTCATTGCATTTTCTTGTATTTTTATTAAACCATTAAGTGTACTATGGTGATTTAGAAGAGTAGTATCATCAGCAAACAAAACTGACATACAGGGTAAATTGAAAGGAAAATCATTAACTGCAATGATAAAATAAAAAAAGGACCTAAAACTGAGCCTTGTGGCACACCAATTTGAATTGTTTTTATGAGAGACGAATTAGAACCCTGAACAACCATTTGTTTTCTATTATTCAAATAAGATTACCAACAAATTCAACTCACTACCTTGCACACCATAGCAATAAAGTTTACTTATAAGTAACTCATGAGGTATGCTGTCGAAGGCTTTAGACAAATCAATTAAGGTTGCAGATGATGTTGTTTTATACTCAAAATTATGAATTAACATTACCAACTAGAGTTTCTACAGCTTTTGTAGTATTTCAGTCCTGGTAAAAACCCAAAACTGCTCTTTACATAAGAGACCATTTAGCATGAAAAAGTTTTGTAATTGGTTTTTGATACAATATTCAAATATTTTGCTAAAAATAGGTATTAAAGATATGGGACGATAACTGGAAGGGTTTGTTTTATCACCCTTCTTATAGATAGGAACTACTTTTGCTATTTTAAACATTGAGGAAATGTGCCTTCAATTAACATTCGATTAAATAGATAAGTTAGTGGTTCAACTATGACACTGATAATCTGTTTAGTAATCTTATTCGAAAAAACCATAGTAATCTTCACTACCCGATAGATTTAATTCAGAAGCACACTTTAGGACATCTTCAACAACAATTACTTTCCAATATAACGTATTTCTTGGAGTACAACTATTTACATAATTATTTACTAAGCTAAGAGCTACACTAAAATCATCAGGTACTTGAGTTTTATTCATATCTAGTGCTACATTTATAAAATAATCATTAAAAACATTAGAATCAATATAAGACTCATTAGATTGCGATTCTGTGCTTTTTTCAGCTTTGATAATATTTCATGCAGCTTTACATTTTATTTTTAGACCTCTTAAATGTAATCTTCATTTGCCAATAGCTTTTCTTCCTTAATCAAGGCTTTATACTGTTTTCTAGCTTCCTTGTACACTGATTTAGCCAACAGTTCTCTTTCTGTACCTTTACTATTTTTTAAATTGTCATAACAAACTAAAACAAAACTTCTAAAATTCTTAAGTTTTGGCGTAAACCATTGAATATTTGGCCTTTTTGAATTTTTAACTATAACTTCTTTTAATAACATGTTTCTTCATATAAACTAGTCAATAAATTAATAAAATAAGAAAATGCCTCGTCAACAGTATAAAAAAAACTTAAGCCTAGTCCAATCTACTTCAAGAAGTAGTTTTTTAAAAACTATCAATGGTGATAGGCGTCATCACTCTTATTTTTTTGTACATGTCATTCGTTTTTTACAGCACATTGTATGTTTGTCAGATTAGATTTATATAAGCTAGCTATACAATACAATGAATAGAGCCACATTAAGAACATTAACATCATAGTTAATAAAAAAATATCTCTTCTCACGTTATAAAATATTCTATATTAAGGTAATATAGTTGTAACACACACAAACATACACATATTCATATTTAACTAAACCAGTCAATTATCCCTTTCAAAAAGTTCTTGGAATGAATATAAAGGTTTATTTAGTTATTTAGTAGGTACTCTTTACATTTAAGTTAGTAATTTATTAGTGTTTTAGTGAGTTTTCAATTCAATTTGTAAATCATGTAGAAATGTTTTCCCCATGCATGAGTTTTCTTTTTATAAAATTTTAAGTGATGAGAATTATCAAAATTTATTGAATCATGTGTTATACTGATATTCTCTTTCTGTTAAGACGAGATTGCAGTAATGCATAACATAATTTATAGTTTTAAATATGTAAAGATTGTAAACAGTAAATATTTGGAGTTCCACAAAAATATGTTTAACTGAATCTCTTCTCTTTAAATTTGTTATAGTTCTAATAGCTTGCTTTTATTTAACTAGGATTTTATCTAGATTATTTGATGGGGTATAATAAATAAATAACCATAAATAGCTATACCGTAAACAATTTATGAAAGCATGAATAAAGTGTAAGCTCCTCAACAAGGTTTCATTGCAACATCTTCTTATAGTAAATTTGATATTTGTATGCAATACATTTTATAAGATATTCCGATGAGAGTCTTTCATCCAGTATCTTCTGTAAATACTTATAATAATAACAACCGAAATTAATTTGAGAATATTTCCTCATGAAGTACTGATTGAAAATAAAAAATCGAATTCCAAAAAATATAAATATTTATATTTAGTTTTGCTCTTGTTTATTTGCATTTGATTTATGTACCAACCCGTTCACAATAACAATATTGCTTGCTTGGAACATTATGAAACAGCATATGCATATTATTATTGGAATAGAGAGAGCAATGTCATTTGTAAAGACACTAGGAGTTTTGTGTGGATGCAGTAAATATAGTAACTGTTCTGCAAGTACAGAGATAAGACTTGCTAACATCACAGATTCTTGGAGAACTCAGTTAGCATGGTAAGTAGTGAATTGCGATGACATAAACATCACTTTCTGTTGTCTGCTTATTTTTAAACCAACACTAACCCTTTATACTAGCTGCTACCAATTTCACAAGACAAATTTTATGGCTGACCACACCAAACGCCTTTTTAAAGTCAATAAAATTACATGTTGCTTTATTACTTTCATTTATGCTTTTTCAAATTGTGCAACAATCATCATGAGTTTTTTAGACAATCTTAAATTGGTTACTAACATTCTCTTCTTATGATATTATCCATCTTACCCAATACTTGGTGCCAAATTACAAAAATAAAATTGATAAATTTCATTCTTTTGTGATAAATTTCACATGTTAAGTGATTTAGTTGTAATTGATCAAATCTGTAATTAATTCACAAACCTTTTCCATCTGTTATTATTTTAGTATTTAGCTTTCGTATTTTACCGTCTTTCTAAATAATTGAGGGTAGTACTTTTCTTTAATTCTTAACCCCCTACTTCTTCTTCTATGTGACGGCCTATTGCCTTGCACTTAAGCCTCAATGGCTTTTTATACACTCTGGAATCACACTACGAGGCCGACCAGTCTACGGTTTTAGCAGTTCTACAAACCGCCCAAAACAACCAATCAAGTCTTCCTGGGGAAATCCACCACCCTTGCCCAGACTACTAATGATGGCGTACTACTCCCTTGCTATTACAGGATAATCAAAGAGCAGATGTTCCCGAAAGGTACCGACTCTGTGAAGCTGCTTTCTCAGGCGACCATGTCCTGTGATAAGACATATAACCTGAGAAGACATCGATCTACTTAGTCGCCCTAGGGGAAGGTGACTGTACAACCATTTTTCTTATTCTTGGACCTGGATGCAGCTTCTACCTGCTCTCATGTTCAGTGTGACAGCCCCAAAAGATTCACATCTAGAAATGCTGCAGAGCGGTGGAGGTCCCATCATATTGGATGCTGAGCCCAAGTTGGCCAGGGGTCGGCTCTTTTGTTCCCAGAGATCTCCTTATGACCAGGAACCCAACAAACAGTAACATTGTTGATTCTGGCAAGGAAAAGTACTTTTCTTTAATTCTTAACCCCTGGTCAGTTAAATATTTTGTCTTAATTAATTTATAGTTTTTTAATCAAATCAAATCAAATCAAAGCATTTATTGTCAGGATACAAAGAATGTATATAACAACGTCAATATGATACATTAAACTAGCTTGTGAGATTTTGCACTACAAGAAAAAACTCATCGACACTGTAAATAGCAGATTTTAACAACCAACATTTTATGGTATTTTTGAAATTAGTCCTGCTCATGATCTTTACTTGCATGGGTAGAGCATTGAAAAGCTTGATACCCTGGTATAGAAAGCTGCATTGAGTACTAGTATAGTTACATCTAGGAGTTATTAAGTTATTTCTATTGCGTGTAAAATGATTATGTACATCTCTTTGGTTGCTAAGTCTAAATAAATTATCTTTAACATACAACAATACATTTAAAACATAGATGGACGGCAGGGTCAAAATATTAAAATTTACAAAAAGAGGTTTACAATGTTCTCTACTATGTACATTGCCCAATTATCCTAATTGCCTTCTTCTGAAGTACAAACAGCTTATTTGCTAAATGAGAATGGCCCCACAAAGCAACTCCATAGGTCAAAAAACTATTTATATATGCATAATATACACACACAGCATGTGATCAATAGAAATTACTCCATTTTAGAGAGCCCTAATCAAAAAAGATGCCCCTTGCAGTCTGAGCAGCCACATAATCAATGTGAGTTTGCCACTTTAGGTTTGACTGCAAATAGACACCTAAAAACTTAAGACTCAAGTCATCATTATCACTTGACCTACAAGACAAGGTGAGTTGTAAATCCTGGATTTTATTTTTCATTTAGACATAATTTGTTGGCTGCACACCAGTCGTTTACAATTGAAGTTTTAATTCTAAGCATCTCCCTACAATCATCAACTGATTCTGTACAGACTTTGAGGCCCAGGTCATCAGCAAACATGTAGGTGCTTACACTGCTGTCATTAAGATTAGAGGGCAGGTCATTTACATAAATAATAAATAAAGTAGGCCCCAAAATTGAACCTTGGGGAACACCTAACTGAACAAGACGTGTATCAGACAAAGAGCCATTGAAATAAACATATTGGAACCTATTTGTAAGGTAAGAAACAAAGAAATTTTACAACAGTATTACTAAAACCATAAAACTTAAGCTTATTTACTAAAATGGCATGATTTACTGTGTCAAAGGCCTTGGAAAGGTCATAAGACCTAAAATTTACTAAATTTTTTTGATTCCAGGCCTCATAACAATCATTAATAAGAGATTGGACTGCCCCAACAGTGCTGCGCTTGGCCCGAAAACCAAACTGACAGCTGCTAAGCAAATTATAGGTTTCAAGATAATGAACTAACTGCCCATGAACTAGCCGTTCCAAGACCTTTGACACAATTGAAACAATCGATATAGGCCTATAATTACACACTTGATCCTTGGGACCCTTCTTATGCACAGGAATTACTTTGTTGGTCTTTAAAACATCAGGGAAAATACCTAACATAATACATTCATTAAACAAAAAAGTTAAAACCTCACAAACAAAACTAGCAGCTAATTTTAAAAATAGGGGCATTAACACCAAAACAGTCAAGACAAGAACTATTACTTAAACTAATGATAGCAGCATAGACTTTTTCCACTTTAAAAACTTTAAAACTAAAATTGTCAGCTGGGAGCCATGAAACAGAGTAGTTATTTAAATAGAAGGGAGTAGTTATTATTGCTAGTGTGGTATCATCCCGTCACAAGTCTCGGAAACTGAGTTTACAAAAAATTCATTAAAACTATTTGGATTTATTTTGATAGATGAACCTATAGGCCTAGACTGGCTATTTAATCTAGCTGATTGGTTTATTATCTTCCAAGCAGCCTTGCTTTTATTTTTTGCTTTGTCAAATTAGGCCATTATTAAAATTAAGTTTAGCCTTCTTTATCTCATTCCTATAGACTATTTTTAGTTTTTTGTAATTATTTCTTATTTCTAAGTTTAGCTCAGATCTTGTGTTCTTTATTATGAAATAAAGTCTGTCTAACTCTAACTTGATTTGAGTTAGGCCATCATGGTACCAGGAAACATCTTTACTCCTAGTTTTAATTGGTTTTTCTTTTAAGAGGCATAGAACTATTTAGAGCCCACAGAAAATTATCTAAAAATAACCCCTTTATAATTTATCTAAACTGAAGGGAATTTTTGTGCACTCCCAGAATGCATGTTAAAATGTGCAGATTACGAACCTGGTGGAGCCAAGAGGACTGGCAGTGGACTGGGTGGCTAAGAGATTGTACTGGGTAGACGCCGGAGCGGACATAGTGGCTGTGTCTACATTGGATGGCCGTATGAAGCGCACACTGGTTAAGGTGGCTGTGGACCAGCCTCATGACATTGTTGTTGACCCCAAGTCTGGGTGAGTAAGTTTGCACAAGTGTTCTCTATCATTCTATTGAAGTTTATGAGCAAACAACAGTTTTAGAACAATTTGCTCTTGTTAGGTGTGGCTTCTGTTCTAAATTATACTAATAGAGATAATTTATTGTTCAGACATGTTGCTCTGCTATCTCAGAGTCTGATTAAAGTTTTGGAAATTTAAAGCAGAGATATTATTAATTTTAAGTAAAGTTCTTAACACGTTCAGTGCGGGTGACACCACGCGGCGTCAAGCTTCTTTGTCTTGGCGCGCTCTCGTTTCCTGCCAAGCCTGGCCTTGTACGTCAGTTTAGCGTTGTGTACGCATTAGTACTGATGTCCTTATAGGTTATGCTCAGTCAGAGAACTCTTCATTCATAGTTTGTGTGGTTCCTTTGACCTTAAAATGAGTACGATGAAGATAACGTTTTTCATAATTCTCATGTTTTAACTATGAGTGAAATCGATTGGCAGATCGATATAGAAGATGAATTTAGTAGTAGTGATAGTTGGAAGCCGAACAGTGATGGTGAGACTGATTCAGACATCGAATGCGTGAGTGAAGACACTGCAGACCAACACGTGGCAAGCTCAAGCAGCTCTACTCAGCCATCTTTACCGAACATCGTAACCATGACCGCTGACCCCACACACACACAACCTGTCACTCAACAACCTACCACTACAGATAATCGACGTCGAGGTCGGAAACAACCACGGCCTTTTATACCTTGGTCTGTAACTCCTTACATGAAAACTGTTTTCTCAGCCTACCGGTTTGCTAGTTCCTGTACCGGACGATGAGCCTATTGATTATTTTAATATGATTTTTGACGATGTTTTTCTAGAGTCAGTTGTTAGAGAGACAAATGATAATGCCGAAGATATTTTTTGTCAGAATGTACACGAGAAAATTCTCGAATCACAGGTTGGAAACCTCTTACCCTAACGGAAATGAAAACATTTCTGGGGCTCTTGTTTCATACAGGGATAGTGCAGATGCAACAATTACAAATGTATTGGAGAACTGCAAATTGTTTAAAACTTGTTTTAGTGAGTATATGACAAGAGATCGGTTTTTTGCTCATTTTACGGTGCTTGCACTTTGTCAAAAATGACAATGCATCTACTGATCGGTTACATAAAATCAGACCTTCAATGGACTACCTAAATAACAAGATGGAGAACCTGTATTTGCCTGGTAAGGAGCTCAGTTGTAAAATTGTGTATCCTAACCGAGCCAAACGGCCTTGTATTGAAATTCAGTATCTATGCTGGTGCAATGGACATCCTTTCCGGAACTGGTCATACTGAAAAGGTAGTTTTACACATGCTTTCTGAAAGATTCGGTAAGGGACACTCTGTTTTCGCAGACAATTTCTACAATAGCGTACCACTTTCAAAAGCTCTTTTGGAACAAAAGACATACATCACGGGAACGCTGCGAGCTGACTGGCTTGATCTTCCAACTGAAGTTACATCAAAGAAACTCAAGAGTGGTGAAACCGAAGCTCGGTCAGTCATACCTTTCAACACAATTTGAAAACACAATGAATTTAGCTACAAACAAGACAGGTGTAGAATAAAACCAAACCTTTTCCGATCATTGAGTACAATGAATGCATGAGTGGTGTAGATCGTCAAGACCAGCTGTTGAGCTATTATCCGAGCGAGAGAAAATGTTTGCGCTGGTACAAGAAAATCTTTATCCACATTTTACATATGGGGCTGCTCAATACCTATATTTTGTTCAACAAGTACACCATGAGAAAGAAATTATCAATGCTGGACTTTAGGCCTGCTATAATAAAAAGCCTTCTCATCGCTTGCGTCGTTGAAGTGCCTCGAGTGGTCCAAACTGAGCACCTTTCAAAAAAAGGACCAGTGGGTGAAAATGGAAGAATTAAAAGAAAACGTTGTTTTGTACGCTACCAACAAGGAAGGTGCAAAGACACCATTTATCGATGTGGAGGATACCCAGAGATCGTTCCGCTGTGCCTAGGAGATTATTTCAAAGTTCACCATGAGTAAAACATGTGTAAACAAATACGAACATTTTGTTTATTTTGATTATTTTGATGTAAATAGCTTTTAAATGTGTGAACAATTGTATGTGAACATTATTTATACAATAAAAGGTCTTTTTCATTATACCAAGGTTGCAAAAGAACAAACAGCTAAAAAATTGGTGCCATGTGCTGTGACGCCCATGGGCGTCATTATTTTTTTTAGTAAATTGACACAAAAAAGCTTAAATACTCAATTTAGAAGGTTTTTGTAAGTTAAATTTGGAAAAAAAATTTGATTCTGAACAAAATAATTTCCTCAGCACTGGCCAACAGTACATAAAATTGAGTTAGCAGTGAATGTGTTAACCCTTCGACGCACCGCGACGTACGCCGTACGTCTAGTGTTTACCGCTGAACTCGGCCCGCAACTTACCTGTACGCATCGCGCAGTCCGATCTTATAACGAATATATTTCGGTGTAATACATTCGAGTTATACATCGTTGGAAAGAAGATGCAATGAACTATCGGTGTATCGATACCTATGTATCGAAAGCCATTCAACATGTAGTTTATAGTAGACGAAAAACATTGATCTTGATCAAGTTGGCACTTGCTTTTAGCTGTTTCTAACTACGCAATTGACTGTGAAACGGTGAGAACTATCTACTGGAAAGGAAAAGAGGTACTAAATGGTACGTGAAAGTCTTCAAGCGTATGCTAAACATTACAATTCTGAACTCATACATCATTTGGAAGTCAAAACACAACAATATTGATCACTTAGCATTTAGATTAGGCCTAGTAAAAGAAATTTTGGAAAGATTTCAACAAGAGGTACCAAGAACAGTTCAAGGCAGACCATCCACTGAGCCTCCACCAATGCGCCTAACTGAAAGACATTTTATTGAAAAGATTCCACCAACTGGGAAATACTGGGTTTCCACAATCTACTGGTGTCCCTAATGTGAGGCTGGCCTATGCCTAGAGGACTGCTTCAAGACATATCACACAGTTGCAAATGTCTAATATAAATACAGCAAATAACTTCCAGTAAACATGTCTTAAAAAATTATGTAATGGTATTTTGTATATGTTTGTATGGGTATACTTATATTCTAGCAATACAATCACTTTTACAAGTATAGGCTTAATAGAAAATCATTTAATGTATGTATAGGTAATGTTGTCACAAAACTGTGAAAAACAAGAAATTAAGTGGACCACTTAGGGGATGTTCAGTTCAAATTAAATAGTGTGTTGAAGGGTTAAAGTGTATACAGGGTGATTCATGAAGTTCTCCCCCCACTTCTACAGCACATTGTACTAGTATAAATAATGACAAAAATGTCTATATAAACATAGGTCCGAAAACGCTTCGTTAGCGAGTTACAGCTAGCGAAAGATTTCGCCTGAATTCCTGAGGTAAAGAGTAAAATAAAGCCATACTGATTCCCCACTCCCCCCTTTGGAAAGGTTAATTAAGTAAGAAATATCGTGGATTTCATATGTATTTTTACCTGATAAAGCTAATAAAAATAGGTTTCAGAACTTACCTGTAGTAGTTTTTTGAGGGATTCAGGGTTTTAAATGCAAAAAATTGGGGTGCACGGAAACAATGTTTTTTTTTAAGTGTGATGTACAATAACTTTGTTAAATTGGTAATAAATACATAAAATCAACAAACATTAAATTGTAGAGAATTTAATTCTGAGAAAATTTGATATAATCAAAGTTACTAAAATAAAACAGAAATGAAGTACAAAAAATCGATTTTATTCAGTATAATAGCAATACTAGTTTTAAGCAAAATTAATCAGGTTGGGCCAACCGTACGCAACCACTTTTTTAATATGAATGTTTCGAAATGAGGCCATCCTTATCAATACATTTTGAACAGACGTTTGTGTATTGCGTTTGTTTGCGTTTCTTAATTTTTCAGGACTTCCCTGTATCTGCACAGCCGAATCCATAAATACGCGGGGCAATTACATTCATTAATTCACGAGAATTCACTTTTGTCTTGTATACAATGTCTTTCATCCTATCCCCAGATGCAATAATCCAATGGAGATAGATCTGGTGATCTTGGTGGCCAAGGGTGAGGCCCTCCACGACCAATCCCAGTGTCCAGGAAATTGATGATTTAAGTAAGCAGAAACGGTACGTGAAAAGTGGGGAGGTGCTCCGTCATGCTGGAAGTACAAATTTTGTCTGAGATGGGGGGGTAAAAGGGGGGGAACATTCTCTAACAGCTGCGGCAAGGTCTTCTTGACGGAAATGCAAATAGAACCTCAGCATTTAGTTAGCAGCGACCAGATAATATGAAAGGGTCCAATCAGCCGATTGTTGCAAAAGGCCACACCAGACATTGACGGCTTTAAAATCGGTGTTGAAAGTTCTGTTTCCACTACCTCATTGTGGGATGTTTTTTCTGCCCATGAGTGTTCATTGTGCAGAGTTATTGACACCATCCCGAGTGAATTGTGCCTCATCCGTAAAACAAAATACGCTTGTAGAGTTGATTATTAATATTCAAAAAGTTGCAAAACTCCAAGCGAAGCGGACCATCCCCTAGCTGTAGATGTTGAACCTTTTGTTTATGAAAGGGATAAAATTTGTTTCGATTAAGTGACGCTCCACACCGTTGACTGCGAAACTCCTAAAAATTTCCCGTTCCCCCCCCCCCCCCGCCTAGAAATACCGTCGTGTACTTACACCTGGACTGCGATGAACAGCATTAATAACAATATCATCCATCAAGTTGGGCAGCTCGTTCATAATTGGTTCTAGTATATTGGTAGTGATCCATGTTTTCCCGAAGAGTACGAAAAGTTCCTGAAATGTGTTTTGGTATCTGGATTCCTCCTATTAGTGGTAACGTAGTTCATATTCTTTCTACAGCAGCTCTAGCATTTCATTACAGTAACCCAAAATAAAAAACCATATCAGCGTATTTTCTCTGATGTAAATAAGTAAGGCATTTTTTTTTTTGCTGAATAAACACAATCGAATTATAACTCTCAGAAAAATTGCATTTAATAAACACGATTCACAGAACTCCGATCTCCTGCTGTAGCTTGCAAAACACCACTAATACACAGTTCTAACGTAACATGTACAGAACTACCAATTGTTGAACAGGCTGTTATTCGTGCCGTTACCTAACTTAGAAATTAATAAAACAAAAAAGTTCATATCGATGATTAGTACACAATAATGGGAAAATGATTTGCTTCATTTATCTTCGAACATTTGATGTAAATTTTATTTAAAAAAAAAAAATACAACGTAATAAAACATTTGATATTTTTATTTACAAACAAATTTATTTAAGCAGTTAATCTTGTTTTTTCATAACTCAATTTATCTCCATCATTAAGGGAACAAACATTTTGTTATTGTGTTTTATTTTAACTAAATACCGTACGGTATTTTCTTTTACAGCTTAGTAATGTATTAATACTGAATAAATCGATTTTTTGGTACTTATTACTGTTTTATTTTAGACTTTGATTATAATCAATTTTCTCAGAATTAAATTCTCTACAATTAATGTTTGTTGATTTTATGTCATTTATTACAATTTAACAAACATGTTATTGTAACATCAAACTTAAAAAAACATTGTTTCGTGGCCCCATTTTTTGCATTTAACCCTGAATCCCTCAAAAACTACTACAGGTAAAGTAACCTATTTCTTAGAAGTTACCTAGGTAAGTTATATTTTTTAGCTTTATCAGGTAAAAAATACATAGAATCCACGATATTTCTTACTCTAATTACCCTTTCCAAAAGTTCAGTATGGCTTTATTTTACTCTTTACCCAGGAATTCAGGCGAAATCTTTCGCTAGCTGTAACTCGCTAACGAAGCGTTTTCGGACCTATGTTTATATAACATTTTTTCATTATTTATACTAGTACAGAAGGGTGCTGTAGAAGATGGGGGGAGAACTTCATGAATCACCCTGTATAACCAAAATAAGCAAAAAGTCCAAATTACTTTTATTTTATTAGTTATTTTATTTTTAACCCTAGATCTTCAAATGGAATTCAGTTAATTTAATAATTAATTATTATTGCTATTAATTCTTTAGATGTTGACCTACAAGATGATGATGAATTAAATTACAGAATTAAAAAGATAAATTATAGCATACATCATAAATAAAGTGATATTAAATCAGTCATAAACATCATGTTTTGTAGTTTATTTTGTGATAATTGTGGATTAATTCTCTATAGTTGTAAAAAATTCAATAATTTCTTTTAATCCTAATTACATAATGTGTGTAAATTACATTGATTTTGTAAGGGTGAAAAATTATTTCATAATTATGGATTGCAGTATAAGCTACAAATACCACTTACTATTTCCATTAGATTTTCAGTCAACTACCCGTGAAAACTAAACTTCACCTGTATATCTGTTGACAGGACAATGATCTGGTCAGACTGGGGTGTCAACTCCCGAATCGAGTCATGTGGGATGGATGGACAGGGGTGTCGGACGCTAGTGGAGTCTGTCAACTGGCCGACAGGACTTTCTATTGACTACCCAGCTCGTAGACTGTACTGGGCGGACCCCAAGGCTCTTTCTATCGACAGTATCATGTTGGACGGCCGAGGTCGCCAACTTGTTCACAAGTTCCCCAGAGGTATGTTGTCAAGTTCATTCACTTAGACCTACCAGTATTCCTACCAAGATTTCAATACTGTATGATATAATTTTTATTAATTGTTTATAACTGCCGGAAGTTGAAATTGGATTGATTAGTGTGCTCTATTGAAAGATTGAGTAATAAATAGTAAATATCAATCACAATGACATATCTCATAGTTGTCCTCAAGTCTTAGGATTTTATTTTATCCTGTGAGACTGGATGTGTGAGCCGGATTGTGTTTATTGTATGTATATATAAAGCAAAAGTCTGTTCTATTACAATTGTTTTAAATAAGAGCTTGTCGTCACACACAGGCCTTGGTCCATGTGGTGGTATTTTCAGTACAGTGTGCTTGGAATTGTAATTATTGTATATTTGAAAATAAAGAGTAATTTGATTTAGATAAGTAGCACTGCTATTTTTTTGCTTGATTCTATTGTCTTGTTTGTCACATTAGGTCAGAAACCATACAAGGTGGAAATATTTGAGGACTGGGCATTTATCAGCATGTACCAAAATAATGACATCTTGAGAATAAACAAATTTGGCAGAGGAAATGAAACCTACATCTCCCAAGGTCTGACGAGGGCTGCTGACATAATCATTGTACAAGAGCATAAACAGCAGAACAGTAAGTACTATTTTCATTCATAACAAATTTTTTTCCATTCGATTCTGTTATCTGGAGTTTGATTATTCATGCTAAGTGAATTATTATTAATCATTATTAACAGTAGTGGCTCATAAAGAGCTAGCTTTAATAGCAGTGATCTTGATTGTAGCCCTGTAAAAACAATGTTAACCTCCATCCACTTTTATGACGTTACTTTTAACCTGTACAATCCCATGGGGTCAGTATGGACCCTCTATTAGTACAACAACATGTTAGAGTAATTGCTTATCTTCTCCAGATTCTAAGTATGTATTGAGACGCAAAATATGCGCTTTTTTATTTTTTAAATATTTTGTACCTTATTGAGGATGAAAGTTTTGAACTTTTATTCTTCATCTTTTAAATATTAATAAAGTACATTATACCTGTATGTTAAAAATCATTTCAGGGATGTTTAACATTACTGCCTTTTTTGTTACTAATATCCATGTTTGTGTATTATTTTTGTTGATTTCTTCCCAGATTCGTACTAGCATTCCAAGTGTAACTTGCTCAGCGGTATTCTTGCTGTAAGTTCCAGTAGAGTGGCGGGAAAAGGAGATACATACACTGTATCCTTGATGAAGCCCTAGAAGAAAATGTCTTAACGATGTCAGGTCAGGGGAACAATTGACACAGCACAGTCAATCCATTCACCTGGAAAGTGGTCATTAGGAAATTCCAGTCAGATAGTCTGGTGGTGTGCCATCTTGCATGCATATTTCATTCTTGGTCATCCTTATCAATCTGTGGTTTCAAAAATTGTACATACATATCCAGGTACACTATCCCATTGATGGTTCTCTCTTGGAAAGAAAGAGGCCTTACATTTTCTTGTTGTTCAATGCACAAAATACTTTCAGCTTAGGGCTATCACGAGCATGTTGCAATGTTTCTTGTGAATTTTCACTGCCCCAAATCCTATAGTTATGTGTGTTAACCTTGCCACTTTAGTAAATAGTTGACTTATCAGAAAAGATTATGTTGTCCAAGAAATGTTCATCATTATCCAAGCGATTTAACATTTCCGCACAGAAGTTCTTCCGTGCAATCTTATCAGTATATTATCTTTAATTGCTTGTAAAAGCTACATTCTGTACAGTTTCAACCTGCGCATGTTGCAGCTCATGAGAGGCACGCCGGGTCGATTTCATAGGGCTGTTGGCAAAACTGTTTCACTTGCTCAAAGACTTTGTCAGACTTTCATATGTTTTACTGAGCACCCTGTTTCTACAAAATATTGATGTTACTCATAAATTATAGGCCTACTAGGAGGATCTATAGCGTACTTGTTACAAAAATTACGCTGAAATTCATTCTTCAAACCAAACATACAGCTTGCTTTGGTCAATTAAAGGCAGCCATCTTTAACATAACTGCTGCTAGCACTTGGAGTGGCACAATTCTGCACTAGTGAACTAGACGAGTCAAAACTATCTGTTTTTTAGCCAAGACATAAATTTACATTTACCTAATATAACATTTATTTGAGATTACTATATATTTGTGTGTGTGTGTGTTTTAAATTTGTATGTAAAGCAATATTTGTATGGACATGTCAATAAACCATTGCATTTTAGGTCAATTAGATAATTTTTTTTATATGTTAGTATAATATATGCTTGTTATTTATGTTTACAGTGTTTCTTTTTTTGTAATAAATTCTGCATCTTTTTGCTATTTTGGATTTTGTTTAATCTGTTAGATTACCAGGAAACTCGACATTTGTGGTTGTGTGTTAAAATTACCAGCAAGTATTAGTTTTTGCACATTTTTTTTTCTATGAGTTTAATTTTTACATTTCAGTATTCAAATTCTACATACTTAGGCAAAAAATATAAATATAAGTGTAAATTTGAGTGTAAATTAAGTATAAATGATGTACATTTTGTTACAGCAGTTCAGAAAAAACCTTGCAAATCGCCCCAGAAGGGCTCTCCGGTTAGGAGTTAGAGGGTTAAATTGTATTTTGAATGTCGATTTAGTAATTTTACTAAAATATTCCTATAAATTCTTTGTAAATGTGATATTTACATTACATTATTAATAGTTTCTTTTTTAGAAATTGAATTGTGATTTTGCTCTACAGTGACAGATCCATGTGCCAATTCTCCCTGCCACAAGTCTGCTCTCTGTGTCATAGCCCGGGGAGGCGATGCCTACACCTGCCTCTGTCCGGATGGTACAGAACCTAAGGCTGCCAACGTTTCAAACACCGAAGTAAGCTCAGACCCAACATTTGTTCATGTCAGCAAATATAGTGTATTATCCCTATTTGGGGCAGATCAATTTCTAATTTTGTTCTGCAAACTGTAGGGTTTGAAAAACAATTGGCCTGGCTTATCAACTAGACAAAAGTGCTTAACTAACTGGGTTAAGTATGTAAAATACCTGATGGGGGATTTGGAATTGTACCTGAAAATATACAATTTTTATATGAATAGCTCAAGACAGTAGTTGAGCTTATTAGGTAAATTGTTTCTTTAAATTTCCCATTTTCATATTATTATATTTTTTTATACATCACTGTTTATCCTTAGAGTAAAAATCAATTAAATTACAAAAATCAGTGATTTTAAGAAAAGCAATACAGATAAATAAGAAAAAAAGAAGTAAAATCAAATAAGTTATTGCATTAAACATTTTCGCTGTACACATTTTCTACAATTTCCATCCATTATGTCATTCTAACATAGTTTAACCATATACTAAACTATATTAATCTTGTACCTCTGTCTTTAGACAGTATCACTATTGAAGGAAAATGCAGCCAGATGGAAAAAGTCTGTCTGATATTATTTTATACAACCTGAGACACATAAATATTGAAGTTTTTAATATACAAGAATGAGATAATTGCAGTAAAACTTTCAGTACCACAATTAGGGCAATTGTGTGTTAAATAGTTTCTTTTAAAAGTAGTGTTTATGAAAGTTCCACTAGATAGCCATAACCATTTATTATATAATTATCATTTCCTGAAAATTATATAATAAATGGAAAAATCTTGGAATCTGAACTGACCCAGCAGAAGGTTTTAAAGATTAGCCTTATTTCCTATAGTTAGCTAAACATTCTGTACAACAGCCTCAATCTTTTCATCTGATTAAGAGGTGGGTCTTGCAATAGTTAACAACTCTTAATGATGTGTCACAGCTGGAGTGTAAGACAGGAGAGATTTGTCCGCTGCAGTGTCACAGAGGAGTATGTGAGGTCACAGAGCAAGGGCCACAGTGTATGTGTTCCATGCTGTATGACGGAGACCACTGTGATCATTACCGGTGCTCCCAACACTGCAAGAACAATGGCTGGTGCTTTCCTGATCTTATTGTCAATGGACCACCCAACTCCCAGCCTCCTCTTAAGGTCAGTATACAGTTTTCTTATTTTAACCCTGGAACTGGCGGTCATATTTCTCTCAGTGGCGGAGTGATTTTAGTACTTCATACATTGCCTTATATTTATTTTATTATTTGATACATATGATTGATTTAATTTTTGCCTTTTATAATTAATCCATCAGATGTTTTTTGTTTATGTTTTAAAAAAAAAATGTGGTTCTGAAAATACAATTCAATGTTATGGCAGATTACAGTTTATTTCTTATTTTTATAAGGTTTAGTAATTTAACAGTGGCGACGAGGTAAAAAGAAGGAGAAATGACTAAAGAAGAAGAAGAGTTACAAAAAACTAAAAAAAGCTCGATCTATTATTAAGGGCCAATTTTCAAAGGGCAAAAGACTTGCTGAAGGTAACCCTACATTAACCGAACTAAATATAAAAAATCAAAGGCTGTGACTGAATACTGGGAACGTTACAAGCAGGTTCAGAATGGCATTGATTGTTTGACAGATGAAAACTATTTAGAAACATGAAATAGAATACAGATGTAATGTGGAGGATGAGTATTTAAAACCTTACAACAAAATTACAAGAAATGGTACACAATCTCAAAAGACACAAACATTTACATCTACTTCATCTCCAAGTGAAGCTGTTTGTACGGTTTCAAACTACACTTCAGGGAATATAAATTTCAATCCCTACCACCCTGATGAAACCATTTCTAAATTTTGTTGAGAAGATTAGAAGTATTTTTACAACTAAAGAATCAAAGAGCTGATGATAAAACTAAAGTTTACACATTGCTACATGCTCTCACTCCCCAACTGCACCAACAACTGTACGATATTTGTGCTCCCAACGACCCGTTAGATAAAGATTACGACGAGTTGGTACAGCTTCTTAAGGATTTTTATCGACCCGCAACCAAGCCAGTGGGCCTTGCAGCATAAATTCATTTCACGGACCTCAACAAGAACATGAATCAGTTAGTGAATTCTCGGTGGCTCTCAAGAAGATGACAATTAACTGTAACTTCAATTGTGGTTGCGGTAAATCAGTTGCAGACTTATTTCTCAAGTTACAGTTTATTCGTGGATTGAAAGACATAGATATTCGGACTAAATTACTCCAAGACCGCGAGAAACACACCTATCAGGACATTGTGAACATAGCTTCGGCTATAGAGCTTGCCAAAGCAGAAAGTATGACTGTTAGCCGAAACACGTACTGAACACATTGAATTAAATCAGGTTCAGCAAAGACATTCAAATAAAGAAAACATATCTAAGAGAGTCTCACCTCGGCCAAAACCTCTACTTAGTCCACGTTCAACAAATTCAGCCATTGAAAAGCTCAAAGGAAAATGCTATCGTTGTGGTTCACCCTCCCATCGTGCTAATAGCTGCAGATTCATAGATGCAACTTGTCGAAAATGTGGAAAAGTTGGACACATAGCTAGTGTTTGTTTGCAAAGTAAATCTCAATTACAAATGAAACCTGGACAACATCAAACTGAAAACAAAAGTGACTTGAATAGTGAGAATGAATATGAGATTAATGTAATTAGTGACAGAAATAATGACAAATTTATGGTTAACATCAACATCGAAGGCAGGACATTACCCATGGAATTAGACACTGGTGCAGCTCTTAGTACAATGTCTTACAACGAGTTTAAAAAAGCTTGCCATCCCACAGAAAATATTTTCTACTAACATTGAACTTCGAACTTATACAGGAGAAACCATAAAAACCGAAAGGAGTAACATTTGTTAAATGCACGTACAAGACTCAGAAGTTTGTTGGAAAAACTTTACCTAATTGATCAAAACGTTGACGCCAT
The DNA here is from genome assembly GCF_021130785.1 of Homalodisca vitripennis. Taxonomy (NCBI): domain Eukaryota; kingdom Metazoa; phylum Arthropoda; class Insecta; order Hemiptera; family Cicadellidae; genus Homalodisca; species Homalodisca vitripennis. The sequence continues at coordinate 73,183,828 of NC_060207.1, forward strand.
ATTCGGAAGGGACTGGTTGAGAGAAGTTAAATTAGATTGGGGTGAGATTAAAAGTCTTACAACGAGTCAGACTTCAAAATCTAGGAAGCTTGTTAAGTGAATTTAGTGACTTATTTTGATGGAAAAATTGGTGTTATACCTGAATATCTGGGACATTTTAGACTTACTGATGGCGCGACGCCAATATTTGTAAAACCAAGACAAGTACCGTTTTCCCTAAGAAGTAAAGTAGAAAATGAACTTACGAGACTAGAAGAATGTGGAATCATAACAAAAGTAGATCATTCAGACTGGGGAACACCCATCGTACCTGTTGTCAAGCCGAACGGTCAAACACGGATTTGTGCTGACTATAAAGTGACTTTAAACAAGGTGATCAAAGACGAAAACCATCCATTACCCAGGATTGAGAAAGAAATCTTCTCTCAAATGAACGGAGGAAAATTATTTTGTACCTTGGATATTTCTAATGCTTACCTCCACATGAAAATGGACGATGAAAGTGCACACATGCAGACACTCAGCACCCATAAAGGTATGTACAAAGTAAATCGTTTGATGTTTGGGGTGAAGGTAGCACCATCTCTCTGGCAACAATTCATGGACAAAACCTTGCAGGGACTTTCTGGTGTACAATGTTTCTTTGACGATATTATCGTTCAGGGTAAAACAGCTGAAGAATTATTGGCTAGATTACGTAAAGTTCTAGAACGATTAAGAAACAATAACTTAAAGATGAACCGAGATAAATGCAAGTTTTTTTTCAAACGAGTATCCAATAATCTTGGGCATGTCATTGATGCTCAAGGACTTCACAAAAACCAAAGACAAAGTCTTGTCTATCATGAACAGCAAAAAGACCGGAAAAACATAAGTGAACTTAGAACATTTCTCGGTCTGGCAAAACTATTACAACAAGTTCATCAAAGATTTAGCAACAATCCTCCACCCACTCAATAATTTTACTGAAGAAAGGCAACCGTTATATGTGGACTTCAAAATGTGAAGAAAGCTTTTCAGAAGGTTAAGTCGGAAATAACCAGTAACAATGTACTTGTCCACTACAATCCAGAACTCCCATTAGTGCTTGCAAACCGATGCGTCTCCAGTGGGCCTTGGAGCCTGTCTTTCACATCGATACAGCGATGGAAGTGAGAGGCCAATTAGTTTTGCCTCACGCACTTTGACCAAATGTGAACAAAAAATACAGTCAAATTGATAAGGAAGCAACAGGTATTTACTGGGGACTCAAGAAATTTTTCCCTTACTGCTACGGGCGAAAGTTCATTTTAGTGACTGACCATAAACCGTTAGTGTCAATATTCAGTCCCACAAAACCCTTCCAACAATATCTGCTACAAGACTGTTCAATTATGCACCACTTTTTATCAGGTTTTGACTACTCAATTGAATATAGAAGAACCTCTGACCATGCCAACGTTGACTTTTTGTCTCGTTTTCCTACTGAACATAGCACTACAAACTTTGTGGACGATTGCAGCCTTTTTTTCAACTTAATCAACTTGATTCATTGCAGATTGACAGTATGCTTATATCCAGAACAAACTGCTCAAGATAAATATTTACAACCAGTACTACATGCCCTTGAAACAGGAGAGACGAGTCGAACCTTTTGGTTTCCACGACAACGAACTAACACTACAAAATGGTTGCATATTCAAGGGCTACAGGCATAATGATTCCAGAAGCTTTACAACACTCAGTGTTAAATGAAACTACATGTTGGACATCTAGGCATGGAGAAGATGAAAATCCTTGCTAGAAGTTTTTGCACGTGGAAAAGTATTGACAGAGATATTGAGCCAAATGGTACGTACATGTAAACAATGTCGACTAAAACAAAATCAACCTGCAAAAGAACCGGAATCATCCATGGCTGACCCCTCAAGGACCATGGGAGAGATTACACATAGATTTTTGCTGGCCCGATACAAGGTCAGTGGTATTTCATTGTTGTGGACGCCTTTACCAAGTGGGTTGAAGTAAAATCCCTACTAAAAACACGTCAGCAGAATGGTGTATGAAGGAGCTAAGAAAAATGTTTTCTACATTCGGCCTTCCTTTGGTCTTAGTTTCAGACAATGGAAGCCAATTTACATCTACAATATTTCGCCAGTTCTTATCTGCTAATGGTGTTGTACACAAAACTACAGCTCCCTACCATCCTTCGTCTAATGGACAAGCTGAGCGTTATGTCCAAACAGTAAAAAAAATCACTGAGGGCAATGGAAGATGAGGGGGGAAAGATTGAGCTAAAATTATACAGGCTTTTGATGCAACTTCGACAATCTCCAAACACAACTGGCTCAAACTCATACAACTTAATGTTTGGAAGAAGTGTTCGAACTCATTTGAGCCTATTACTACCAGATAGCAAAAATGCACAAGAAGTTACACGAATCGTACGCAGACAATTTCAGGTGGGTGACAGAGTACAGGCTCGAGATTACACCAACTCAAGATACAAGTGGAGTTTTGGAACAATTATGGAAAAAGAAAGTTCGCTACTGTACAAAGTTAAAATGGACGATGGAAGTGTTTGGAGGAGGCATGTTGACCAGCTATTGAAATGTGAAAGTTTAGGGGGGGGAGAATTGATACATATGATTGATTTAATTTTTGCCTTTTATAATTAATCCATCAGATGTTTTTTGTTTATGTTTTTAAAAAAAAAATGTGGTTATGAAAATACAATTCAATGTTATGGCAGATTACAGTTTATTTCTTATTTTTATAAGTTTAGTAATTTAACATTATTACATATAAATACCTATAAAGTTTACTATAAAGTACCTATGTCATATTATATATTTTTTTATTCAGCATTGTTCAAGGAACGTTTTTCACATAATATAATTAAAACAAAAAAAATATCCTTACTCTACCTCTTCATGAAAAAACTTTTTTTTAGAAAGAAGAAAAGTTAGTTCAAAGTTTTTGATTTGTAAAATTGTTGTTTTTAGTGATATGCAAAATCCAAAATATAAAAAAGAAAGAGCATTTAATTCTGATCAAAAATAAAACAACACATAGTTTATAAGGTATTTATTTTTACATGTGGTAAACGATACAAAAATCATACACTGACATTCTAAAGTGCTACTTACCAACAAAAGTACGAACTTCAAAGCTCACTTGGATTTGTACAATCTTTTAACTATTAGTTCATATTAATTTTCTATTTTTTAATTTTTATTATATATTTTTTTAATTATGTTCTGATTGAATGTCTAAATCGGAATCCTCATCGTTGCTTATTTCATGTACAACTAGTTCTCGAATGTCACTTGAACGATTGCGGAAATTGCGATCCATTATGTAAACACGTACAAAAAACTTACTATTATTGTGTCATATACACAATTATCATTACAACGAACTCAAAGAAACAATAAACCAGACAGAACACGATCCAGCTGACGAAATAACAATAGCCGAATGAACCAGTTCGGAATGAACGATCGCGGAAATTACGATCCATTACGTAAACACGCACAAAAAAACTTACTATTATTGTGTCATATATACAACCATCATTACAACGAACTCAAACAAACAATAAACCAGACAGAACACCATCCAGCTGACGAAACTCATCGCTGTGCGCGCAACTAGCGCGGTACGCGGGAGAATGTAAACAAACAGTTAAGAGATTATAAAATGTATGGACGTGTAATGAAACAATAAAATTATTTATTAGTGTATTATTTACATAAATTGAACCTTTCTCTTTCGACTGGTATCAATACCGAAACTCTTTCATCGTGTTTTAAGTCACGCCGATATCGGGCGTTTGCCAGTTCCAGGGTTAAATAAAACAAATTACATTTTTTAAGAGTTTAACTAATTAAGATGACTGTATATGAGTGTAACTTTATATGCACCTAATGGTGACTTGAGGAGGCTTTTACTTGATTGGCAATTTTGAGTTTTAAACCTCTTCATCTTTTGTTTTATAGACTATGATTTTTGTAAAGACAATTGCTTGGTAAAAAATAACTCAGTTTTCCTTCTAAAACCACCAGAAAATATGTTTAGCACTTGAAATTACATAATTGTAAATGTTTACAAACAAATTTCTATTTGAAAACTAGTATGCTGTAATAATGCTTGAAGCAATATCAATATAAGGATTACTATTTTCAGTTGTGGTTACATCCAGTAAACTATCCATTCCAGCTTATTACATAAACAGAAGAATACAAATTTACAGCAGTCATGTTCTATAATGTTGACAAGAATATTTTATTTTCTGAGATCATTAAAAAGCACCTGGGTGGGTGCATGTTTTGCCTGTCATACTTCAAATACCATCTTTCAATTGGTTAAAAATTAAAATATTTATCTTAACATCTTTTATGTTTCATTTCATGTCAAACATGTGTTTGCGTTAGATTTTATTGTAACACACTTAAATATTTGAACCAAGTTAATTGTAAATATATTAACATTTACCGCACATGTGTTGCACATCATCTAACATTGTAATTTGGCTGTTCCACTCATACATCAAAGACATCAGTTATTGATTATTTCCACACTGTTTCTGATTGGCATTGTGATCACACGGCAAACAATAAATATGACCACCGAGCTTTCTATGAAAGTAGCATGGCCATATGTACTGGCCATACAATTTGCAAGGACAAACTACGGCAAAACTAACACAAGCTGTCAACAACTTTGGTGTGGTCAGTGCTGCTGGTCTTTCGAGCGCAAAGTGTTAAGACTGTTTCTTGAATTGCAGTAGTAATTTTACTTAAAGCACATGTTAATGTGTATAACTCTGAACTTGTTAAATAAATTCAGTATTTAAATTTTAACAAAAGTGTTGTGACAGTGCTACTGCCCCCCGGAATGGACAGGAGAGCGTTGTGAAGTACCAGTAGAGCTGTGCGTTGGTTGGTGTCTCAACGGCGGCAGTTGTCTCAACCCTAGACCTGGCCTCGCCCAGTGTAACTGTCCCCCAGGTTTCACAGGTATGTTTACACCATTCTATTGTATGTATCCCCAGTGATTTATCTTCTCAATTATCTCCACCTGAATTTGGGCTATAATTTCCAAAAAAATATACTGTTACTGTTATATTTTGGATATTTTATTTAAATGTTTGAACAGTTTTTGTTTAGTATTTGAATGTTCAATCTTACCAACAAACACTATGATTCACATTGGATCAAAAATAATTTTTATTGGCAATAAAATAATAAATTTTAAATAATTAATCCATATTTTTATACTAAATTACAGAATTGAATGGTTCTGTTGAATGTAAAACTGGATTTAAGGGGCTATATTAACACATTGAACCCTAGGAATATAACATCAAATTTACTCAGTATACTGGCCGTTTTTTGCGATTTTACTTTTTTTTATTATGAAGACATTGTTTTAACCTAACATATTGTATATAAAATTAAAGAGGAGAACACGCAGTTTTAGAAAATGTGCCTTTTTATGATAAATAATTATTTAAACATAATTATAAAGTAAAAAAAATTATGGGAAAAAATAAAATTTGAAAAATTGTAACTTTGAATAAACGTTTATTATTTTTCAACCCCATAATGTTGTATAAACGTTTTTTTTTACCAACTAATGTTCTATAAATGTATTTTTGATATAAAATTAACATAAAAGAAAGAAAGTATTCATGTTAGTACTAATGGAAGACCTATCATAATCATACTCAGCATCATTCACGTCTTGATCATTAGGCCTAACCTCAAAATCTGGATCAGGATCATTGTCGTTGAGAAACTCACCCTACGATCCAGAATCATAAATTTGACCCAAGATTCTTTCGAACTGAATTGCAGATAATCTTTTATTTTTATTAAAAATACGATCATCCTCCTCCAAATCATGCTCAGAATCTGACATCATATCACGTGTCATGTGCATCGTTATTTTGTCTAAACTGATTAATCATTTTACACAATAATCAATAAGAATGTAACTTGTATCACTAAGAAACCAGTCAAAATAAACTAAACCATCACTAAACCAACATTTATCACTTTATTCAGTAACAGTGGAACTTTGTTTATAAATAACTATGCTCGCATCACTGCGTCGTCAGTCGGTTACGTAACTAAGCAGTTGTGCAATAGTTGAAAATACTATTTTTACAGCTGCACAACTGTTACTTGTCATAAAAAGACGTATAAATATAAACTATATAACATAGGAAATAGTCTGAAACAACTAAACCCGATTTTTTACTGAAAACCTAAACGTATTGAATTAAGTACCGAAGCCCGAGTATAGGTTGGGCTCCGTATACAATGGTGTGCGTGCTAGCCCGACCTATACTCGGGTTCCATATTCAATGTGTTAATCAAGAGTCTACTCATCTTTTATTAACTAAATAATTTTGTTACCCTATTTTAATAATAGCCCATCAAGGGTTAAAATAAACAGTCTTTACCAGAGAAAGTAAAACTGTTAATCAGTTTATTTATTCGAATAAAGTGTAATATAATTGTAATATTTTCCAAGTGAGATCAATAAGAAAATAAATATTTAAAATTTTAATTACTTTTATTTGTTTATCTACCATAAATATGGCTAGCTAAATTTTCTCCATTGGAAACACTGGTATGTTTTAAACAAATCAATGGTATGTTGTTAAAAGTGTTTTTCAAAGCTTACATTTGAAATAGAAATCTTGTAGCATATTTTATCCTCCTAAGTTTATTGATTGTTATTTATTTTGAGATTTTATATCTCTATGTTGTAATTCAAATTTGTTCCCCTAACTTATTTTATATTAATTTTTTATTTACATATTAATAATGTTTCGCTCTAGAGAAAACCAAGATGGGCAAACTGTGTATAGTTTTCAATATCAATAATGTTAAATACAGGCAGCACAGGGTTTTAATTTAAGGTGTAAAGGTAGCCTGGTGTTCCCTGAGAAGAAACTGCAGAACCTCAATTAAAACTGATTAAAAAATAATAGTGTGATAAATGTGATAGTGTGTAATGAAAAGCATTGTGGGGTACCTGGTACCATGCGCTCCTCAATGCTCAGACCCTCCACTGGCTGCAGCGACTGGTGAGAATGTTTCTGAATTCTTAGAACAGTGCATCACAACCCACCTTAGCTCAGCCCTTGTTATCTCGACTGTGCCTCATAATTATGACCTCTTACCATACTACTCGGTGAACCAGTAGACTGCCCACAAACTCATTTATAAAGAGCTGTGTATAAGATATAAAGGTGTTAAACTTCTAGACTTCAATGCTACCGGTAGACTCTGGTTCAACCTGTCATGGTATGTACCTCCGTATGTTTGGTAAGAGGATACTGGCCGAGCTGTTGGTAAAGAGTCTAATGAGGGCTGAGCAATATCTGGAGGCAGGCAAGCCATGAACGGAACAAAGTACTGCCTCCTATAAGTCAACTTCGTCTGAAGATACATATCTACCAATTGCAGACTGCTGCTACATGGAAACTGCGGTGAATCTGCCTCTGGTAGTAGCACTTTTGCTCGGACACAATGCATCAGCACTCCAGATACATGGATGCAGTGATCAACAAACCCACTGGACCATCCACCTTGTGTAACAAATAAAATCCACAACCAACAAATTAGTTTAGTTATAAATCTTGGGTGAGAACACATTATTCATTGTCATGTTCCAAATTTTATACTGGCCAACACGTATTGCTAACTCCTATCCAAAGGAGGAGGAGTGGTAACTTTGTGAGATAAATTTTTTTTACACTTTTTCACTTATATAAACAATTGGAAATGATTTTGAAGCAGTTAAAATCAAACTTCAACCAAAAAAATTTTAATAATTATCATTGGAATGTACAGAACACCCAGCAGAAATGAGGAAAAACTTTTTCAAAATCCAATAATAAAACAGAATTATGTCCTAATGTTTTGAACACCCATTACCCATTCATAAAACCATTATTCAACTTGTTGACATTGTAAATAAGAAAAGATCATTTGCAGAAACAAATCAGGATCAATATTGGCGATAGACTGGTGGAGTATGTGACTAAGGTTGTAAATGAATTTAAGAGATTTTTCACATTTGTTGCTTGTGAGCATGGTCATTGTCCTCTACAAGGTAAAGAAAACCCCATGCACAAGCAGAGTCGTTGCCTCAATGGCTTTGATTTCTGTCATTGAGGATGAGCTCAAGAAAACCATCCAGCTGCTCTTAGCAAAAAATCAAACAATATTAATTTGATGTCAATATGGCTCATAAAAAATGCTCAGGGTGTATTATGAGACCATTAACCCAATTAATCAATACCTGACCCAATTAAACAAGGAGTTTCTTCCTATCTCCTTAACACTGCAAAAGTAACTCTAATGTTTAACCTGTTGACGAGTGCAGCAAAACATACCCAAATGAGTGCGCACAGCATTTGCCGTTTGGTCCCATATGAGGGAGCACGGCATTTTCCGTTGCAGACTAATGACTGTCGGTTCATTCTCACTGACTTACCGTGATGTCTAGCGGAGATTTTTGGAACTTTTCAGTTGTTCCTAATAGTGTCGCTGTATAGTGTTGCTAGTCCTGTATCGTGATGGCACCTGGTGATAACTTTTAAAACTATTTTACGGATGCGGGACACAAGACCCACTACGCCTCCAAGGTCGCCATTTTATAAGGCCACTCCCCCAGTATGACACAAAGAAGCGTAAACTACTCAGGCAGTGCTATGTGTGCAAACACACCACTCGAACTGGACAAAGAAGAAAAGAAACCAGCTATGAATGTTCAACATGTGAGGTCACCCTTTGTATATATCCTTGTTTTGAGCAGTATCACACACTAGCAAAGTTTTAAAACGAGATTATTACTTTTAACAATCTACAATGTATTTTTATATACATTTAAACTATAATAAACAAGTTTATTAACATTTAAAAGTTTTTTTTTATTTTACTCCCTAAAAGTCTGTCACTGGTCTATGAGGCACTCAGTATGGACCGTCATAGCGGCACGGCAAATGCTGTGCGCACTCGTCAACAGGTTAAGAAAGACGATAGATCTCCACAAATAATTATAGGCCCGTCTCAATTTCGCTGGTTTTTACCAAGTATTCTATATAAACTGTTTTAGATCAGAATGTTCCTGTTTCGTTTGTTGAACAAACACTACCTGTTTTCTAAGAATCAATTTGGTTTCAGAAAGAGTAAGTCAAGCATGGATGCAGTAGTGAGTCTAGTGGACGTACTTGCAGAGGGCTTGAAAGGTTGAATTGAAATCCCACATTATGTGTGCTGCTTGACAAATTTGAATTTCATGGCATCGTGGGTGGTGGTGACACTACATAATCTGTACATTTTGGGAGACAACGTTACTTTGAATGTCGAAATGTGCCCTGGCAGACACAAGAGGGGGTTTACGAACACACACCCTTACAGGCAGGGATTCATTTTATCAACTAGTTGCCAAATTTAACAAAGATTGCCTAAATGCCCAAGGTGTTAAAATTAATTTGAAACCCTTTTAAGGATCCCAAACATTTTATAGTACTGACGAGTTAATCGCATATGACTAGGTGATCACACAGTCAGTAGACTGACAACCAGGGCTGTATGTGGAAATATTGGCAGGAATGACTGGGGTATGATAGCATATACTGGTTTCTAACTGATGCTTTAATATTGTGCGTTTGTTACTAATTCTAAACAAATAATTCTAATGATTACCATACATTTTGTAATGTCTACAGCAACAAGTAAATTTGAATTTGAACTTTGTTACCAGGCAATCGCTGTGAAAAGTGCACAGATTTGGTGTGCCAAAACGGAGGCACATGTCTACGAAACACTACAAGTGATAGAGCCCACTGTCTGTGTCCCAATGGATACAACGGCTCCCAGTGTGAGACCTCTTATTGTGAGAACTATTGCCACAAGGTAAGATATTCGTATTTGTATTTTTAATTCTTTGACGTATTAACTTCCTATCGATTTTGTTTGGAAAGATAGAGGCTGACAAGTTAACCACTGTCCTTTCTTATTTTGGTTTTGACGAGATCCGAATCTAAATAGCATAGAAATGTTAAGGAAATATCAATATCAAGTTTCCTGGTCTATCACTAGGTGGTGTTACATGTTCAATTTATATTGAATATTATGCTTTAACTAATAAAATCTGACTTTTTCCTGGAACTTTGTAATAATAAGTTGTGTTCCTCAATAGTCATGTAAATCATGTCTCTTGACATTTTTAATCATTTTTAATGACTCTTCTATTTAGAAAATCCCTCTTTAAATATGAGTAACAATTTTGTAAACTTCACCTCATACTTTTGGGAGTAGTCAGGGAACTGTATTTTCTCCCAATTTCATTTGACAGAATTGTAAACATTTATTTTTTAAATTTTACTTGTGCCAGACCTATTCTAACAGCTTTATCCAATTACAGGTTTGTAAGCAGTGCCTTGGATTTTTAAGCACTCACTTAAAAATAAATATAAAATGCTTGAAATGGGTGTACATTGCTAGCTCAAGGAAGAGATCATCCTTACAAACATCTAAGATTTCAAAGCTAACAGTGCTCTGTTTTACACTTAGTTTGGTTGAAGAGAACTCTATAAATTCTCCTGCTGATATGTTGTTGAATGTCCATTTAATACTACTTGTTAGCCATGTGAATCAGAACATAAAGTGAATAAATGTTTAAAAGTGCTGAAGTAAATCCTATAAAGGAAAATTGTATACGTAGAAGAATTTATTTATTTGTAAAAATGTTAAGTTTTAAACTACATTTTTTTCAAAGATTACAGGAATTAATTTGGTGTTTATAATTCCAGGGTTCTTGTAACCTGACTCCTGATGGACCTCTGTGTCAGTGTCCACCAGGGTTCACTGGTAAGAGATGTGAACGTGACGGTTGTGACAGCTTCTGCCAGAATGGAGGTGAGAGATTTTTTTTTTTCTTACCTCAACTTGAAATAAAGGAATGTTTGGATTGACTGGTCCAAATGTTTGATATTTTCAAGAACTTTATGTGTGAATTGATCTCTTACTTTTCCACCCAAACTTAAAATCTTATCATGAACCATTTTGTGTTTTTACAGATTTGATTCGTCCCTTCAAAATTACTCAGAAGTTGGAACACAATTAGTCTCTAAAGGAATTACATAAAATAGAATAAAAATTGGGTATTGTCTTTAATTGTGAAAGGATAACAGGATTATTGATGTTTGCCATCATTATGTATTACAGAAACCTAATATTTTAAGAACTATTATTTATCTTTTCCACAAAATCAACCCTCAAATTGTATTTTTTGTAGCTGTAACACGATAGTAAATGTCTATAATTTTATCCTCTCAAACTATCCTTTTTTAATAGATCCTTTAGTAGTCTTAAAGCAGGGTTTGAGCTGCGATCGCATTTGTCACATTTTGTGAAACAAGCAGGGAAAATGCAACGCTGTTGTGAAAAGCTCTCGCAAAATTGCGACAAAAGCAAGAAAGAACTAACTGCATAAAAAGTATATCGCATTTTGAAAATCAGTTTACAGCATTAAAAATATTGTTTTTAAATGGTACTACAAGGTCATACATTTTGTCATTATCTGTAATTTCATGTATATAAAATATTAGACACGTGCAGTGCCGCCGCTTGACAAACTGTTTGGTTGGAAGATGCTTGCCTATTCTCGAATCAAAAAGTATAGATACCCGAGTTTGAACGTTAACGACTAACTAACTAATAGAGCTAAAATTATGAGGGTTGCATTAAACTTAAGCTTGGTTATTTCTGTGTAAAGACGTATAAAGTAAATTATTTACAATCAAGTTTTGTGTCTGTAAGAATAGAAAAAGTTACTGGTAAAAAATGTACTGGTTACTGGTGGTTGGAAATGTATTTTTTTGACACCATTCTGTTCTCAATGATCACGAATAAAAGCATTCTGTATTCTGTGTATTCTGGTTTGGGCGCTTTACTACTAAACTGCAATGTATTCATTTGATGGTAAATGTCCGGAAAAATCCTTTTTCCTTCACAATCATAAACACATTGTCAAAAACATACTTCAAACAAAGGAGGCTTAAGTATTGTTGAATTAAGACTGTTTTTCGATAAGTATTATTGTAATCTCCTGCAGAATACCAATGCTGTCAATAAGTACTTCGAGACAAATATTTGTGCTAAAATGTCTGAAGAAACTATAGCATTTTTGCCTAGAAAATGTTCATCTCAGCTTAAATCCTGCCTTAATGTCAGATTCCATCTTTGAGCTGTTGTTATTATGGACCATTATTTAGTTCACCTTGTACTGGTCATTCCTTCATTTTCAAATTTTGTAGTTTATATATCTATGACATTGCTATACCTTGAGTACCAGATTTTTAATTACCCTGATTGCAAACCAATATTGAATTATGATGATGGAATCTCAACAGCATTATCCAACTCAAAACATTTTTATCCATTCAAGTACAGCTACAAATATAAAATATTGTAACTGATGAGTATAGAGCTACTCAGCTATTATATATATTATAATCCATCAGTTCTAATTATTCCTTATTTATATTTTTCTCACATCAAAGCCCTTCAATCACATGCCTATCACTTCCCATTTCCTCTCCTGAATGTTGTTCACGTACATGTGTTTTTATCACTACATGTTATTATGTTGTTGGATAAAGGTGAGTGTGAGGTGACATCAAAGAAGCTGGTGTGCAAGTGTCCGCCACGTTTTGTGGGCCGCCGCTGTCAGGTGGATGTATGCAACTGCTCGTGCCCGCCGCAAGGTGTCGCTGCCTGTCTCTGCCCACCTACCCCACCAGAGATATGCCATCCTTGTCCGCCTGATCTCTGTCAGAACGGTGGGACTTGTACATCCTCCAGTGGCGAACCCACTTGCCGGTAATTATCACTTTAGCTGCTCACTAAACAAATTTTAGGAACAATGATTGAAGTTTTTAAAGATGCTAGATATTTACAAACTGTGAAAAAGAAATCATTTAACTTTCTCGGTTTTAGACATGTCTCTTTGTACCACATCAGGACTCACAAAACTAGATAGTCAAGATTTTTAACAAATTTATATTATAATGAAATAATATTTATAGCAACAATGCAAATATGTAGTTGTCTATTAACTGATAAATTCATGTGTGCTCTTTTTAAACTTAATTTTGATTGAAGTTTCTATAAACCTTAAAAATCATGCATTAAATTTGTTTATCATCAAATTTGTATTGACTGTTTTATCTCAAGTCTTTTGGAAAGTATATTTAGTCTAATACTAAATGACAAACTCACATTGATTTTGTAGCTACTCGAATTGCTAGGGGCATTTTTTAATTTAGATCCCTTAATGGTATAATCTTGACTCAATAACTATTGGTACGCCACGCCAATATTCATAGTATTTTAGCGTATGGAATTACGTTGTAGGGCTATTCCCTGGCAACAAAATTATCTTTTTTATTTTGCAGAAAGAGCAGTTAGGCTGGTCTGTAATGCGTCTAGTTGTGCTCATTGTAAACCACTTTATTAGGTTAAGAATTGTAATACTACTCTTAATATGTTTTAATTTTTTTTATATATGTTAAGGATAATATATCTGGTTTTAGTAACCAAAGTAATGTTCACAATTACTCTACTCATCATAGCAGTTGTGTCATGGAAACAAAATTGCTATAATTATTATTACCTTGTCTCGTAAAACATGCAGAAGTGACAAGTCTGACCTGTTAATTTTTAACAGTATACATTATTGTAAACAAACAGTATGCATTTATTGATTAACAAAACATTTTTAAAATTTATATCATAAGTTATTATTTTAGTTTGTTACTTTAAAAAATGTATATAAATTTCTACCCTACATAGAAAATAATACTGGGTTTGAAACTTGGTAATATATAATAGGTAAATTATGGAAAAATAGTATAGTGTTATAAAATCTAGTGCTATAGGGTTTATATAGAAAAAAACCTGAAAGCCGTCAGGAATAAGCATTTAGTATATTGGCATTTTTATTCCACAAGTTGCTAAAACATCCTTCAGGGGTTGCACTTAACATCTTTCACTCTTGACGCCCATGGATTAACTTTTTTTCGTCCCTTTGGTAAATATTTATAATGATTGCATATTTTGGTATAATTTTTTTCTATTTCTATGGCTCTTGCTGTTTGAGACCATGTATTCCAATTCATACTCGTACTTCTTTTCTTACAGTCTTTGTAAACAATGTGTTATTGCATAGTTGAGTGCATCTGTGTGATCACTCTTTAAAGTTGAGGCTTTGCTTATTTTGCTTTATGTATCTACTGATTTGCATTTTATTATAAAACATGAAAAATGTAGTTTAATACAATATTTGGAAGTCTGAACATCATATTGGGGAATGTTTTGAATACAGCACATAGACAACTTTAAAATGTAAGTAATAGGCTTTGGCAATCAGCCATATTAATCACATTCAGTTGAAGGCACAAATTTAATGTACTGTGGTTAAGAAAAGAAATGGTTACAATTTACTAGAAAAATGTGTTTTAAAAATTTCCAGTTCAGTTTAAAACATAACAATGTCTGTTCTGTTTCAGATGTACGGAGGAATGGGAAGGAGAGCGTTGTGAGGAGCCAGTGTCTCCTGGCTGTGTGGACTACTGCCAGCATGGCGGTACCTGCACCTTGGGTGGGAGCATGGCGGGGCCGCAGTGTCACTGCTTGGATGCCTGGGCGGGCCCGCGCTGTGAGATACGATCCTCATGCGACAACAACTTCTGCTTCAATGGGGGCTCCTGCAGAGAGTCTCCGGACCGAGATATGGGCCCTGTCTGTGTGTGAGTAGAATTTACAATCCTTGATATTGAACTAACAATAATTCGCTATGTGAGGGTGTAAACAGATTCTTTTTCAATGTATTCAATTGACGAGTATTTGTCCCGTGACACTAGTGCAATAAAATTTTAGTTTACTGTTTTTATATTTGTTGTTTCTGTTAAAATTTATTTATTATTTCACATTGGGCAAGGCCTTTTTGATGAGCATTTGTCCTGTTATTTGTTTTATTCTCTGTTATTATTTCTTATATATTTTATTTGCTGTTATGTAATGAACTTATTTATTTTCTTATAGGCTTATTCAACAATTTTGTATATATGAAATTGAGGAATGTTGTATTGGCTAGTTATACTAATATTATGAATTTTCTGACAATATCAATTGCATTTATATATGTTTAAAAATAAATTAAGAATCTGGAATCTTGACTCTTAAAATATGTTTTACTATACAGTGTTTGGTTTTTATTAAAATAATATTGGATTACTGGTTTACTAGATAGAGATATGAATTAGTTTAAAATTTATACAAGGCTTTCACATAAAGGTGAAGAGTTACTAGGTTTAAACCTTTGGACTAAAACTTAAATGAATCATTGAACTAAATTTAATATGTAATTTTATTTGTTATTAAAATCATATTTTAAGTTTATTAATTTTTTTATTATATTTTATGATTCAACTAGACCAGGGTGGGAGCGTCCAGAGCTGCTGTCCCAGTGTCTACAGATCTGGAGGAAGACAATCTTGCTATTACCACATTGTTTGTATTTTACAGCTGCCCACCAGAGTATGTGGGCCTATGCTGCCAGACCAGGGTGGGAGCGCCCGGAGCTGCTGTGCCAGTGTCTATAGATCTGGAGGAGGACAATCTTGCTATTACCACATTGTTTGTATTTTACAGCTGCCCACCAGAGTATGTAGGACTACGCTGCCAGACCAGGGTGGGAGCGCCCGGAGCTGCTGTGCCAGTGTCTATAGATCTGGAGGAAAACAATCTTGCTATTACCACATTGTTTGTATTTTACAGCTGCCCACCAGAGTATGTAGGACTATGCTGCCAGACCAGGGTGGGAGCGCCCGGAGCTGCTGTGCCAGTGTCTATAGATCTGGAGGAAGACAATCTTGCTATTACCACATTGTTTGTATTTTACAGCTGCCCACCAGAGTATGTGGGCCTATGCTGCCAGACCAGGGTGGGAGCGCCCGGAGCTGCTCTGCCAGTGTCTATAGATCTGGAGGAAGACAATTTTGCTATTACCACATTGTTTGTATTTTACAGCTGCCCACCAGAGTATGTAGGACTACGCTGCCAGACCAGGGTGGGAGCGCCCGGAGCTGCTGTGCCAGTGTCTATAGATCTGGAGGAGGACAATCTTGCTATTACCACATTGTTTGTGTTTTACAGCTGCCCACCAGAGTATGTAGGGCTACGCTGCCAGACCAGGGTGGGAGCGCCCGGAGCTGCTGTGCCAGTGTCTATAGATCTGGAGGAAAACAATCTTGCTATTACCACATTGTTTGTATTTTACAGCTGCCCACCAGAGTATGTAGGACTACGCTGCCAGACCAGGGTGGGAGCGCCCGGAGCTGCTGTGCCAGTGTCTATAGATCTGGAGGAGGACAATCTTGCTATTACCACATTGTTTGTGTTTTACAGCTGCCCACCAGAGTATGTAGGGCTACGCTGCCAGACCAGGGTGGGAGCGCCCGGAGCTGCTGTGCCAGTGTCTATAGATCTGGAGGAAAACAATCTTGCTATTACCACATTGTTTGTATTTTACAGCTGCCCACCAGAGTATGTGGGCCTATGCTGCCAGACCAGGGTGGGAGCGCCCGGAGCTGCTCTGCCAGTGTCTATAGATCTGGAGGAAGACAATCTTGCTATTACCACATTGTTTGTATTTTACAGCTGCCCACCAGAGTATGTAGGACTACGCTGCCAGACCAGGGTGGGAGCGCCCGGAGCTGCTGTGCCAGTGTCTATAGATCTGGAGGAGGACAATCTTGCTATTACCACATTGTTTGTGTTTTACAGCTGCCCACCAGAGTATGTAGGGCTACGCTGCCAGACCAGGGTGGGAGCGCCCGGAGCTGCTGTGCCAGTGTCTATAGATCTGGAGGAGGACAATCTTGCTATTACCACATTGTTTGTACTCATGTCCCTTGTGCTACTGATCGTTATCGCCCTAGGCCTCACCTACTACATCGTCAAGTTTAAACGCAGGTACATTTTATTATACTATAAGCAGTTTACAATCAATTTAAGAGGATTGTGATCAACATCATTACAAGTGAAAGTTTACTATAAGAACAGGTTTAAGTTTTTTTTTTTTTTTTTTATGAATTTTTCTTTGTGAGATTTACACTATTTCCACTTTGCACAGTCCCCCATAACCGTCATGGCAAAATAAAGCATTTGATCAATAAATTTCCAGTTTTTGAGTCATGTCTCTGAAACTATTTGGACCCAGGCCAAATAAATTAATTACAATGTAGGTTCGATCCCATGTGAGGAAAATGTGAGTTTTTTTTTAGAGGTATTGTTTTTAGCTGTATTTTAGTGCTATTTTACCTATATACATTTTTTATGTAATTTTGTCTATTCTTTATGTGTGTGAAATAAAGATCACCTCTTATCAATTTCATATTTTATTTTTTATATATTACAAAAAAGTATTTCATTCATTTTGTTTGTATTATGGAAAAATCATGTAATATAACATATAATAAATACAACCTGGGGACAATTGGTTTGATTTTTAATGAGACCTCAAAGGGTAACTTTTGATGAGGTTAACATTTCAAGGATTGTAATCTGTCCTCTTCTACTGCTGTCAGAGAGGACATATTTTAATCCTCAAAACAATGTTTCTTTTTTTTAACTGGTGGTGAATACCAGTTATCATGTTATCCCTTCAAATTAAAATAAATGTCAATAATTTATTACTAAAGAATGAAAACAATAAAATGACTAAACCTAGGATATTTTTTGAGCAGGCCAATTACTGGTTTGATGTAATTTGTGGTGGATCGTTTGATGTAAATTTCTTAAAATTTGTTGATAGCTGGTATTTTGTTATGATTCCCGTGAAAAACAACAAAATTTAAGTTGTCAGTAGTCTTAGGTGGCTGATGCGATTAGGGCAAGTGCTGTCCTGACAATGGAGCTGTTTTCCAGGAGCCAAGTCAGTAAACACAGAAAACAGCTGGAAAGAATATATAACTTGTCATAACAAATAATCCTAGGTACAACAAAGGAACTTTTAGTAAATAAAATACAATTCTTTAATAATATTCTAAAAACAACATAATATATAAATAAATCTGAGACAAACTCATTTTCTTCTATAACAATATTAATGTGATTGTAAATGGACTTTACTAATCTAATGGATGTAGCAATAGAATTTAATAGCCACTTCACAAGTGTACCTCATGGTATTTCTAACCAGCTTGACTTGCTGAATTCAACAAGTTTTGCAAAATGAGTTTGTAAATGTTTCACTTTATTTTTATCCAATCTTCAACATAGAGATAATCAAAGTTGTAAGTAAATTTAAATCAAGCAAGACACCAGGCTTGGATGGAATACCTCCAAGAATATTGAAGGAACACATCCACAACTTGTAAAAACCTCTTTGCTCTCTGGCAAATAGCTCCCACAATTTATGGTGTCTTCACATCTCAAGGTTAGCCAGAGTAACTCCAATATATTTTAAAAACAATAATTCAAACTATGCAGAAAATTACAGGCCTATTTTAGCTTTCAGTTTTTTGTTTGTTTTTTATATTATCTGAAAATATTGTAAAATCATAGCTTGTACAATTGTTTGAATAATTCTCAGTAAAAAAAAAAATCAGTTCATGGTTTTAAATCCAACTTGTGAACTTGAGGCATTATTGTAAGTTTACTAACTATGTGCTGGCTGCCTTAGACCAGAAAGAGGTGACCTGCGGTCTGTTTTGTGACCTTTGGAAAGCTTTTGATTGCGTAGACCATAAAACTTTTTTAAACAAATTAGAGCATTATTTTATCAGAAGAGTTGCTCTCAATTAGTTTAGTACCTATGTGAGGGGTCGCAGCCAGGAAGTAGATAAAGTTCAGAACAGCCCTGGCTCTATCCATAAATATCCATCCCCTCTATATAGATTCAGGTGTACTCCAAGGTTCAATTTAGAGCCCACAAAATTTTTAATTTTTATAAATGACACACCAGCAGCTTAATTTATGTGACAAATTAATTGTCTTTGCTGATAACATCACAATTAATTGTAAAATTACATGAAAACATTAATTTGATATTTAATTAGCTTAACGCTAATAGATATTCCTGAAATGCTCCCAAAACATCAATACCTAATTTTAACTTTATTAGAAACCAACTTGAAATAACTTTTAGCAAACAAATGAACTTCTACAATAAATTATAAATTTATCAGTCAGTTAAATGAGAAACTAAATTCAGCACGTTATGCTATTTGTAAAATTCAAGATTTGACGGATTTAAGAACAAAAACTATTTATTTTGGCTATTTCGAATCTGTAATAAGATATGGAATTGATTGCTGTGGTAGTTCACAATATTATTGAACATGTTTTCAAAACTCAAAAAAGAGCAATCCGAATTCTTGGAAATTTATAATTTAATAATTATGTAAAGGCCACTTTTTTGATCTTCAAATTTTGGCTGTGAGAAGTTTTTATATAATGGAAGGTTTTACTCAACTTCTAAAAGAATTCAATCCAATTCTTTATCTCATATAACTACTATGACACATAATCTTCATTCTGTATGTGGGCTTATAAACAAAAGTACAAATTTTAAAACATTTTTCAATAAATTACCTTTAGTGAGGAGAGAGAATCCCACATTAAAGGCTTTGAAAAAGGCTATTAAAGAATGTATGCTTCAAACTAAAATTTATACTTTAGATAATTATTGTCTGAATTCACCAAAAAATAATAAAATGTGAAGTACCATACTTTAGCTAGTTGTAGCTATATGTTAGTAATGTCTTATTTAGTAATGTTATAATAGTGTAATGTTCTATTGGGCTAATAAATTATATAATTTCATTTCAATCATCCATTTTCCATAATCAATTATAAACAAAGAAATATTAATGATAGGTCACAACATTGTTTCACCAACAATAATAACTAGAAACCCTATTCAAACATTGAAACTAATTTATTTCAAAAATCATATAATTATGTATTGTGTCTCATTACAAATGAGCCACAACAAAAATCTATGCATAATAATTACACCCAATTTAAACAATTTTTCCTAATTGATTTAGTATTAAAATGTAATAAAATAACATTGTACTAAAATAAAAAAAGTCATATGTAATGTATAATCATTATTTAATTTGAATTGTTGGTTTTAACAACAGTGGTTTATATCTATGGTCATATTTGCATGCATTATCACTTTGTGGTTTAGGATCATCAAACCCTTAATGAATTACTCTAGATTAGTGGTGGTTGAGTGTTCAATGTAAATTACACAATATCCAACAAATAACTGGTTTGAGTAAATATTTTTTCAATTAAGTTAAAAAGTGTATGACACATAGTGCGAAGTTAACTTTTCATTAATATCTTTCTGATACCAAATATTTGTGATTATGTTAGCCTTCAGATTTTAAAAGACAGCTTTAATATTGATCGCTTATGAACTACGATAGAACAAAATATAAAAATGTAAACTTTGTTTTGTCTGAGAGTGATGACTTTGCCAAGCTGTTTAATTTTCTTCTCTTATGTATGAAAAAACAAGAATGTGTTTGTCTTATTACATTGTTACCAAAGTAAAGCGTGTTCTGTATTCAGTGACTTGTAATAAATAAGATTCTGTTATGTTGTAGTGGGAAAGGGTTCAGCCATGTACGCATGCAGGACAACGTGGAGATTAGTAATCCCATGTACCAAAGTCAGGAGTTGGATGATGAAGTGGACAGAGACTTCACCATCGACCCTGACAGGGTAAGCTTTTCTCTTTTTTTTCGTCTAAATTTTATTACCTCCTTTTATTTTAAAACACTTGTAGTTTTATTATAACTGCAGACACTTTATTTCCGTAGGACGAGTATGCACTATCTAACTTGGTTCATCATGTCATCCAACTTGGTCAGATGGTGAGAACCAAGTTAGACTGAGATATGATAGAGTGTGGTGATACACTAAACGCACCAAGTTGGTCGAACGACTGGTTTACCACTTGGCTATAAGCACGTGCAAACCGCACAGGTAGAGCCTTTTTTGTAGCTGACTAGATTTGATAATTTTTTAAGCATCACTGACAGATTATTTACGCGTCCTAACTGCAAGCGAACCTGGTACAGTCTAGTTGTGAGACAGACTTGGATAATGTTTGAGAGGCTTAACCCATTGACTTACTTAATTGAGTCTCTTTTCACCTCTATTGCTATGTGCTGCAAAACACGTTGACGAGGCATATTGTTACAAAGTAGTTTGTTTTTTGATAACCAATCATATATTTATTGTATAGACAAAAAACTTGGAAGATTTAGAAATCATAAGAAATACTACAAATTACTAATTTAGTACAATATTGTAATGAAACCTTTTTGACAGGCAATGAAAATTAATCAGTAGTTGTAAATTTCTTCTCAAGTAAGAGATGTCACTAAAATAATTAAAATAACCATTGGCAATTTAGTAATACCAACTCACTAATCTAAAACATCCACTTAATAAAACTAAATAGTTAATCATAAACTGAACTCAATAATGCAGGTCACTCGCAATATGTCTGCTCACAATAAACATCAACTGAAGATTGGTCAGTAGCCAAGTGTAAACCAACAAGTACTATGACAAATACCCCAATAAAGATAATATCTTTGTAGAAATTATGTTTAAAATACATTCTATTTTATAGAAGATAAATTTACTTCCATATGACCCTCTTTTAACTCTTTGTAGATATTAGTTTAAGTGGAAAAGGACTAGTAATGTACTGATACATCAATTATTTGCTTGGCCTAAAGGGGTGAAGAGGTAGGTACCTGTATATAAATGAAAACAAAATGTTATTGAGTATGACAGTGGTTGGGCAGTGGAGAGTCGTTATCTGTGGAAGTGTTAAGAGGGGAGCAAACCTACACAAATGTTTCAGTGGGAAGCTCTAATCTGTGATAAACAGTCACAGCTACCGTTGACTTCTTGGACTTCAAAGAATCAAAGTATTTATTTGTTCAACACACATTTTACAAGTTATGAACACATCATAAATACATTTATTGGATTAAAACAATGCTTGTTAAAATAAACAACAGTAAAAAAAAACATATTGAAGTCATTAAAGGTCCTAATCGTATATGGCATTCTTTCCAGGAAAAATGTTTTAATTTATGTTTAAACGCAGGCTCTTAATTTGGATTCTTAATATCAGTGCGTAAGGCGTTATAAATTCTTACACATAGGTAATAAGGTCCTTTTTCATACACCTTGGTGGAATGCCTGTGAACTGCCAGCATGGTCCTACCTCTTGTATGGGGTTTGCATTTCTCTCTGCTGTTAAGCTTTAAATCAGCTCTAATGTACCATTTCTACATTCTAAAAATTCTAATAAAGTTCTTGCCATTTGAGATTCCTCAAAATACTACCCCATATCGTAGTAAAGATTCTACGTTGGAGAAGTATACGGTAAGGAGCACCTGAAGACTACAGACCCGGGAGAGAGAGCTCAGTAAAAAGCACATGGAACGAAAACGCTGACAAACGTGTTCAACTTGGAAGTCCCAACTGAGTGACTTGTCCACGTAAAGACCCAGAAGCTCAGTAAAAAAAGTGGTGATTTAAGGGTCTATCATTAGGGAGAATAATGGGGTCTAAGTTCATCGGTGATCGACTCTTAAAACCAAAGTGTATGTAAGACGTTTTGCTACAGTTCAGGTATAGTCCATTACAAGTAAACCAATTATAGCACTCTTCTAGACTAAATTTTACGGATTGGATGACTGAAAAGTATGATGACCGAGATACCTGAAGCGGGCAGTCACCAGCATACATGACCGTTTGGCCCTGTTTAATATGTAGAGGCAGATCATTCATGTAAATCATAAAAAGTATTGGCCCAAGAATGGAACCCTGAGGGATTACATGACAAACCTCTAGTGTCTGACTTATACATATTTTTATCACTTATGAGTCGCACAACTTAGCTCCTTCTAGATATGTGTGATGTGAACCAAGTCAGGACAGGGTCACATACACTGTAATGCTCAAGTTTGCCCAACAAGACTTCTTATATAACACAATCGAACGCCTTGCTGAGGTCAAAAGATATTTCAATGGAAACCATTTTGTTATCCAACGAAGTAAGGACAGAGATAATAAATTGAAACATGGCTGGTAGTAGTGGGTTTGGACTTGAATCCATGTTGCTGAAGGCTTAAAGAATTATTTCTCTGAAGAAAAGAAATCAACTTTTCAAACATTATTGGCTCTAAAACTTTAGAAAAGATGGGCTAAACCGAGATATGCCTAAAGTTTTCAACTTTTTCCTATCGGCAGGGCAGTACTACACAATGGCGCTTATCCACTGCCAATTCTAGACATTGAATGTTTCTCCTGCCGCTCAATCCTCGTCTCATTCTGTCATTGCTGTGCAACAGAACTCAAATGCCCCCTTCTCGGCGTTACTTGGTAAAGATCAAACTGATATTCTGGGGTACTCAAAAAAATGGGTTACACTTCTTGTCAAACATATTATTCAATGAACCGAACTCTTAAACTTATGGGTGAATTTTGGACTGTGCTATCTATCTAACACACTTATTTCCAAAATACTATTTTTACTCGAGAATAAGAGTTTGAAAACTTCATCCGAAGACCTCACTTCGGCGACTGAATAATAATTAAGTACAAAAATCACATTTGTATCGCGGTCACGACCGCTCTGCCACTTCACCGCTTGTTTAGTGCCGAAATATGGAATGATCGGTCGGCCGATTTTAATTGTCCAATGCATTGTTAGGTGTTTTTTTTTTTTTGAGGGGGGAGAGAGGCTTGCACCAGCAAAGGAGTAGAACTAACCAAGATAAACTCCACTACAATAGTGGAGGTAACCTTGGATCAACCGGGGTCAGATGGAGCTCACAAACATATGTAAAATACAATATTTTGAGAATATTCAGTTCTTGATTCAAGAAACTTTGTTTTATAAGTTCTTGGGGACGGAAAGATTGTTTTTTTAAATTTTCCCAGTTCTCAGGAAGATTCCCGGCTTATTCCCGGTTTGACCGGTTGAGTGACCGCCCTGGAGTGGATATATTGATTGTGTAACTTAACAAAACTGTTTTAGCCCAAATTTGATTAAAAACCAATTTAACTCGTGTTTGTAATTTGTTGAGCGCTTACTCCTGAGCGTAGTGCTACTCATGATGTACTGATACATTATTACTACTGGAGAGGTCAATTATACAAATGTTATATTTATTTTTCAGGCATGACTGGCATTATGCTACACAAATTTTAACTTTGTGTCGTATCTTTACTGTGAATTAACATTCTTACAAGTGCGCTAAGGATTGGAAATTATTTAAATTAAATGTTTTTGTTACAGGCTGCAAATTTTGGAAATCCAGTCTACGAGTCGCTATACAACACGGCAAACGTAAGTGAGGAGAAAAAAGGTTTATTACAAGGAGAGACTGCTGTCGAAAAGCATCATCCTTTGGTAAACGAAAAGTTTTAAGTCTACATAATCCACAACTATCGTAACGAGTTTAGTTTTTCTTATTAAGAAAGAGTTTTATATTTTATGACACAATATTGTAGTAAGAAGCTATTATACTAAGGTTCACTAATACAAGTAACCGGGTATGTAAGCACCAACTGACGGCTAACTGTCATTCATTTTCATGTGATAAAGTAATTAATCGATTTTTATAGATTTATTATTATTATTCGATATATTATTTGTGTTTGTGATTGTACAGAATTATTTTAGGTATATATATATTATTTTTTCATGTTTAGATGTTAGTGTATAGTTTGTATTGAGTCAGAATGGTACACACTGAAAGTTATTTGATTGAATTTACCATGACCATGTACAGCTTTATTTGTTTTGATGTTGTGTAAGTATGACAAATGTAACTTTACACAAATTTTCAATAGGACATACAAAATATTTTACTCAGTAATTTACAGACAGTTGATCGTTTAATGCTATAGAGTACAAATAGTTTGGGTGTTAAAATAGCAAGCTATTATTACAATTAACCCTGGAATTCGAGCATGTACTCTGTACTGACATTCACTTTTTTCCATTTCTTTGGTGAAAAGTTGTATAACTTTTTGTTGCAGTGATATGTGAAAGATTAACTAATTCCAAATTATACAAAACAAGCAAAATATACAATTGATAAATCTTGTATAAAAAACTTTTGTGTGATTTTGTGTGTTTTTGGAAAAAAAATTAATTCCTATTCTCCCTACAGGCTATCAAATCACTTGATTTGTTCTTACAATTACAAGCCATTTCTTTCCCTGACAAATAATAATACCAATAAAATGACAAAAACCTCTGAATGTCTGTAAAACAATAAAAAACACAACACACCATAGTGACATGGTCACATTAACACATGCAACAATTCTATGAAAATAAAACGAGTTAAATGAATTGATTGTAAAACAACATGAGTAAGAGCATTGGTTATTTGAGACTTAGTACTTTTTCAATTGAACTATAAGATGATTGAAAATATGTCCTTTTATAACTATGGGGAGGAGGGGGTTTTAACCCAAGGAGTGGTATGTGAATGTTACTGTGACATGGTATTTTTGGTCTGTGTTAAAATTTTTTTTAAACTATTTTCACACCTTAAATCTTCAAACCAATTCTCTAAATGTAACATTTTCTACTTCATTTTCTTTAGAATAAATTGTAAAAAAATTGAAAAATCAAAAAGTTACTAAGTTTTAATTGCAAATGTACATTTTTCTCATAAAACTTTAAAAATAAAAAACATTTGTCTAAATTCTATCCTTTAGTAATTTTATATTTGTACAGCAACAAATCCAAAATACACAATTTTGTTCCAAATATTACCCCGGTTTTTAGAAAGATACAGTGTATATCCCAAGTCTTTATTCAGAAAAAGTATATGTTAATACAACTGTGTGTAAAACCATGCACTTATTTTCACTTTTTTTAGAGGGAAGACAATAAACGACAAGAAATATCTATAAGCCAAACTCTATAAAATATATAACTCATTATCATTTGTTCAGAAATCATAAATATATTTAACAAACCTATTAAAACAATAATACTACTATTATATTTTTACAATAGTAATAAATCATATACATATTGTAAATACATATTGAGATCAGATAATATCTGTGGTTTCACAAGTTGTGTAAACAGTACATGCCACTTCAAGGGTTAATTATCCCATGTCAGCATTACACTGTACAATGTTGTACAAAAGTGTAGATTGTTGAATATTTAAAGAAATTCCAGTGTCAGCTTATAAATAAAACTTTTCTTGTACAAAAGTGTAGATTGTTGAATATTTAAAGAAATTCCAGTGTCAGCTTATAAATAAAACTTTTCTTATTAACCATTGTGTAATTGGTTGTAAATTCCAAATAAATGTTTAAGTCTATACATAAACCAATATTCTTGAAAATAAAAATGGTTTTTGATTTAATATTTTACTTACTTAAACATTGAATCAGATTTTTTGAATTTTGTAATATTTACACAACTCTTACCATTATAATTCCACTGTAAACATATATTCGGATTAAATAATTCAGGGTTTATGTCTGTTTTATTTTAAGACTGCTTTCGTTGCTATTTATTTATATGTATTTTTACTTTTTACATATCCTAAAATAAAATGATCTTTTTCATTTGACATTTTTTAAACCATAGTATGTAGTTAAATTTAAAAAATTTTTGTAATTTATAATTTACATCTAAACCAATGAGCCTAAACCATGACATAATTTTAATGTTTTAATTTGAAGATTTCAAATCATTTTTTGGTTATTTTTCTATTCATATGTTACTTATAGTTTTAGTAATTATATTTTAAGTTTGTATGCATTTTATTTCTTATGAGGCCTATTATTGTTCAAATGTTATCACATATAGGGCCAACATAATTGTTTAGTACAATCATTAATTGCTAGAAACGATAAATATATTAAGGCAGCTATTTTGGCAGCTTGTTGATGATAAATATTGTTATTGTTAAACCCTCTTAAGTAAAAACGAATTTTTAGTTTAAGTTTATTAGAACTAAGACTTTTTTAATTTTTGTTTTATATGAAGACATTCATGCATAATATTTAAAACCTTCACAATGCAACTATTATATTTTTATTGTGGTAATCTTTTGATTGAACCATTGAACACGTAGTTTGTTAGTAAATTTATTCGTATTTTAATATGGTTAGAAATTTATATTAGATTCAAAGCACAAATGAGGAAACACTATCTGTCTACTTGTTCCTGTAAAAGCATAATCAATTTATGGAGACTTAATTTAATTATTTGAATGATATGGCACCCATGTCTTCAAATATCTGCACAAAATGTTGTGTAGGGTGTCTAAAGATTTTTAGGAGAATCCACTTAGCCTTTTCCTATTTTAACTGTAAAATAACTTGAAACATATGGTATTTTGTTGTATTTTTTTAACCATGTATCTGTAATACTTACTTTAATGAACAGCCTGTAATTTGTCTGTTAAATGTTGTATAGATCTGTAAGTAGTGATGTGTCAATCCAGATCTTTGCTGCATCGAATCTATAATCAAATCTGTTGGGATTGGATGTGTTAATTGGCCAGAAGTTTTTCATGTACTTAACATAACATGAATGTGTTAAATACTCCAGAAAAAGCACACATAGCACCGTAAATGAAATCAAACTTCACTTAAAAAGATTGCGTGATATGAACTGCCTCACTCTTCCCGCATATTACATAATGTGCCTACTACATCGGCTGTGCTGCACATACCATGAGCAAGATTATTCAATCCAATACAAACCTTTAACTTGTATACAGTAATACTAAGGTATTATTCATTTCAAGTAATTCACACTATTTTTTTATTCTGAACTGAGTAAATACTTGATCAAAAATATATATTAAATTCCTCGAGCATTAGAAATGTAAGAAATTCAAGAGAGTGATCTGGCAACACTGTGACCAATCCAACATCATAATGGCAGGTGAAATCTTTTGTCCTCTGTTGCAATTGTTGATAGAATCTAGTAGCTGATGCTTGCTGTGAGTCATGAATGGAAACAACAGTGCCCAAGATGAGGCAAGTTTTTGTTGTATGAGTGTTAATCACCGTCTGGCAGAAAAACTTTTGGAAGAAAATATGGTGATAATGTATACCACATTTGATTTTAAATTCAAATATTCTATGTTTATGTTTGTGCATCAGAATACATCTATTTGTGGACAGCAGCTGATCAGCAGTACACAAATAACCAATCGCTAAAATACTTTTTTATTGTATTTTGGGTAAAATTCATAGATAAATAACTGAATTAACAAATTATATTAGTTTGTGAATGTTTCATTTGCAGTTTGTATTTTCTATATTTGTTTGTGCAGCGCCGTAAATATGCTGTCTGTGTGTGTGCGCGCGTGCAAGTGTTTCATCTGAGTGTTGCTATGAGTTAATTCAACTTTGTACTTCTTCCTCAAGCTATCAACCAACTGAGGGGTCCCGACTAACTTTTGTCTATCTGTTTCACAAACCCTGAATAACATAAAAGATTATGTAAAACAGTGCTGGGCAGCTTTCTAGCTATTTTGAGTTTCAACCTTAATTCCTCTTCAACTCTTAATTGGTTAAAATTACAAACACATTAACCATAATCTTAAGTAATATACTTTATTCCCATCTGCCCAGTGAGATGACAGTATATATTAACTTTCCTTCCAATGATTATCGAGTCTCTTTTCCTCCAGAATTCTTACATATAAGACCTATCCTACATATTTCTTTCAGATCGTCAGCTTTGATGAGAATCATCAGATTTACCCCCAAACTGGACGAACTTCTTGTGTGCAGTATCTATCCAACCAAAGGGCCTATTTTCCCAAATCCACCAGAAATCAAGTCTTAGACTAATCAGTAATGAACTGATAATTCATATTTTATTCTAAGCTTTCATTTTGGACTAGCTCACCTGTGGTACATCTCTTGCTTAGTTGTGTCTCAATATTGGAGTTGATGTAAAGTTTTCTTAATTATTGGGAAGCTGGATTGGCTCACTTTATCTATTTCAGCTGTCTCTGCATTTTAGTTTTCCACAAACCTTCTATAAACGTGCTGTCCTATGTTTTAGTCTTAAGAACTGAATTGAATTATGATAAGGTTGTTTGCTATAACTTTTCTATACGATTCATTAGTTTTGTAAGGAGATTTCTTTCTTCAACCTCAGGTGTATAAATGTTGGAGTATGTTTGTTCAGATTGTACCTGATAAGTCTCTCTTTGAATGGATTGATATATACTTACAGTGTTTACTTCTGGTTATAGTTTTATTAGTAATTATTTGACCTTTTTCTTATTTTTGGTTTGTATCTTAGTTTTGTATAAAAACCCAAACAGCATAGTAAATGTTTTTCTCATTTAAGGAGTTTAATTTAAAAATGTATTCAAGTAAAAATTTATGAACATGAAGAGTTGATTACAATATCTTCTTGACTAGTAGAAAAGTAAAAAGGAAAGGACTTTGTGGACACCAATGTGGTTCTCCTCTGTTGTGATTTTATTAAGTTGTGCAATAAAGTTATGATTGATTTCTTTTAACTGTTGCATTTATGCTAAGGTTGTTATTGAAATCATGTACCTCAGACATTTTATTTTATAGATTTAATTTTGAGAATTTATTATGTTCAATCAATATTAGTAGTTTTATATGGCATACAAATTTGAATTACTATACTCATAACAATACACTTCATAAGTCTACACTGAGTACAAAATATTTTGTTTACAATATATAATACTTGGTTTTATTTTTTAACTAGTACTACACATAATTATTTATACTGATGACTTTAGTACTATGTGCCATGTAATAATTTAACCCTTTCCACTCAGATATTGCCTGACATAGACATCATGCATTGTATGTTATGTGACAAGTGCTGTTTCAACCTTGATATTTTCGGCTGTTAAGTTGTTAAAACAGTCTGTGTACAACCGACATAGTTTGTTGTTGTGGATCGTGAATACTATGCAGTGATTTGTGTTAGTATGTTATTCTATGTTCACTTAAAAATATAATAGTTAGGTTCTGTTTGGTGTAGTTTTATTATCTCTTGAAATTGCTTTCTATATCTAATAGGATTATAGGCTATTAATGTTATGCCCAACAAATCTGAAAAATTTGCAATATCTGTGTTGTCACAAGAAATCAAAAATACCTAAAAGAAATACATAAATTTAAAAAAGCTATGTGTGTTAATCTTTTAATAGTAATTTGTTCAATATGTTGTTTGGTAATTTCTCAATATGTTGCATAACCAGATTCTGTAAGCAAAACATTGTAGTGGTCCAAATAAATTCATAATAATATTGAATTGAAAGCCATACATTTTCATTAAACATTAGTACAAAGAAACAGCAATTCCGTGAAATTTAAGTGGAAAGGGTTAAAGTTTTGTTATATAACCTCTTTACAGAGTATGAACCCACCCAAGAAATGAATACCAATTTATCACAAAAGACTTGCCAATGTCTGTAAATATATACCACTGTCCTCTGTACAAGTTATGTGTAGGAAAACTGAAATTAGCTGTAAAAGACTTACAGTATTTGTAAATTTAAAGTTTTATAATTGTTAAGGACCCTTCTATGACGTCCTAAATGTACAAGAGTATCCTAATTTTATAAAATTGTAACATGTATTTTAACTGATAGTTATAATTGTTGTAAATCTAAATTTTAATAATGACTGTACAAGTATTTGTTTCTATCAAGCCGTACGGGGTAACTTCTCTTTTTTATTTGTAGATCTGTTTTTTCCTTGGTGATGAGCTCTGTTTATTCCTGTTCTTTTTTTGGTTAACTGGTTAGTAACGGTTGTAAATTGACTTCTTACCGGTGACTTGGTGTGATACGCTTGATCTAATGCAACTATTTGTACATCATCTGTAACTATAAGTGCTTCGTGTGAGTGTAATGGTTGTGCTCTCAATGGTACTGTATCTATCACTATGTCGTTTTTATATTTTCAATCGTGCCAAATATTTCGCTATTACTTTTGACACATATTTTTGTAAGCCATTTATCAGCATGGTTGTTCGAAAAAATAAACCAAATTTTAGAATATCGAAGATCTTTTATTTCTACCTATTGTTCCAGTGGTAATAATGAACTGTGGTCTTAGACCAGATGTAATGGATATTTTGAGCAAAGGATTTCAGAGTATGCACTTAAATTAAAAAAGTTCCTAAATATCAGCTGAATTTGCAGCTCACGATACAAATCAAGTTGGTATGATACAAGAAATGTATAAGATGAACTAATACAATATTATCTGTACAATTTTATTTTATTATTTCAACTTTTAGAAAATATGCTCAGTATCAGTAATTTTAGTATAAATATTCTTTTTGGAAGAATAATATAAATCAAACTTAGCAGTTTGATAAAATTGGTTAATAGTCATTGAAGGCAACAGGGACTCTCAGGATAGACTGATAACGTTGCTTCAACTACAATCAGTATGAGACTGGGCTTGCTGTCTTCGAAGGAGAGTAGGACAGTTTTCGCTCTCAGGTAGTGGCAGGACTGGTGCACCATGATGACTATTAGAATCAGGTTTGTCTTGTGCCGTGAAGGGTATTTATAAAAAGTTTATTTATACCATGATAGTTAGAGAAAACTATAACGTAACTTGTTTAAAAATAGATACTGATTTCCGTAGTAATTTTCTACAATGCGGAAGATGGCATTGAGGTGAAGGCGTGTGTATTGTTAGTCTATCAATAGTGATTATGAAACTCTGATTATAGATGTGAGAACTCCTAAAGAGTTATAATTGCAGTGATATCTACAGGAAGATTGTGGTAGTGATTATGGAATAACATGCAGGCTTTCTCATGACGCGTGACGTTATATAGGCATGTTTAGAAAGTACTGTTTAAAAAAAGTAAAACAATTTTATTTCTACATGAAAGCCCAAACCTTAAACTATTTTTTGACATAGTTTCTACCGATGTTCAAACACTTGTCGTAGCGGGTGATCAATTTGTCTATACCCTCTTCGTAGAAGGTTTCCACCAATGAATGTAGCCACGACTCCACAGCAGTTTTAACTTCATCGTTGGTTTCAAGGCGTTGGCCGCCTAGCTCACGCTTCATATGCAGGAACAAGTGGTAGTTAGACGGTGCCAAATGCGGACTGTAGGGCAGGTGATCGAACTGCTCCCAAAGAAATTGTCGAACCTATGTTTGAGTGTTACCAGCGGTATGGGGCTGAGCATTGTCATGGAGGAACACAATCCCATTACTGACCATTCCTCTCTGTTTGTTTTAATTGCCCGTCTTAGTTTTCTTAAGGTTTCGCAATACCTTGCCACATTAATGTTTTCACCTCTTGGGAGAAAATCAATCCGCAAAACACCTTTCCGTTACCAAAAGACAGAGCACATAATTTTTTGTGCAGACATTGTTGTCTTAAATTTTTGTTTCTTCGGGGATTGCGTGTGTCATCACTCCATTGACTGCTGTTTAGTTTCCTGTGCGACATGACGGACTGAAGTTTCATCACCTGTCACAATTTTGTTTAAAAAATCCTCACCGTCTCTTGGTTTTGTGCACATCAGTGAGCATTTTTGGAACCCATCGGGAACACAGCTTGCGATACCCTCTAAGCAATCCATAAAAATTTCATATAAAAGAGTGGGTGAAATTTGTTGGAAATCGTCAGGGAGCGTTGTCACAGTGAAAAGTCATTCTCTTGGATTTTTTCATCAACTGCCCTTACCAGATCATTGGTGACGAGAGAAGGTCGATCACTCCGATTCTCATCATGCACATTTGTTTGACCGCCACTGAACATTCTAACCCAATTTCTCACCATTCCTTCATAATCATCACATCTTTGCCGTAAACATCTCGTTGACAATAAATTTCAACCGGTTTCACATTCCTTGTGTTCAAAAATAGTATTACAGAACGAATCTCACAATCAGCGGGATCACTAATTGTCTTAAACATTTTAAACGTTCAGAGAAAACTAAAAACAACATAGAACAACTAAAATGGCGTGAGTCAATAGCCAGTGAACAAGGACGATTAGTGCGCATGCGCGGAACATCGATTGCAGCGCTACAGCGGCAGTAGAATGAAACGGTACTTATTTTAACGGATCTTTCTGTAAACACGCCTCATAGAACAGCTATTTTTCATTTTAACACTAATAAAAAAAAGAGCAATTGTACAAACTGATATAAAACCATTGTCTGTTATAAAATAGTTGTACTGTTTATACAAGTACAAAAATTAAGGTTACAGACACTATGAACATATGAAATAGAGCAAATATTTACCCAGTATGAATATATTTCATATATTTCACAGATTTTGAGAAATAAAAAAGTATTAAAACCGATATATTTCAGGTTTATTGAAATTACAATAACAAATTAATTACAATAAAAATGTTACATGCTTAAGTCTATCACTAAGTTTATCACTATTTTCAGTCACAACGTTTATATGCCAAACAGCATGATCTGCCTGTTGGGATCACCGAATGCAACATTTCCCAGCTTTATTCTGCTCACTTGAGGGAGCAAAACCTGTAACAAAATATTGGTTTGAAATTAACTCTTAAACTGGCAGGTTATTTTTCCCTAACTGGCAGGCTGTGTTGGGTATTTTGCATACTAGTTTTATAAAATTCATAAACAATCTTTTTACTATTATTTTGTTCGCAATGAACTAGAGAATAATGTGATATATAATACAAATAATAAAATAATTATTTGAGTTTTTATAGGTCAAAATAAAAAATTCCAGTTGTAATAAAATAAAAAAGGGTGGGGGTACTTAGGGAATATAAAAATATAATTTTGTAAATAAATTTAAAATTCCAAGATAGCCGAAATAGCACAAATTTATTATAGTTTTTGAAAATGTACATGTGTATCGTACATATGTATAAACTGAATATAGTATTAACATACATTATTTGCAATCATGGAAACAATCATTTTTTTAATTTACAAAACAGTTATATTTATACATAGTTCCATTGTATACTAAAATTGGTCAAAAGATATGGTCTACAAAGAGCATAATTATAATAAACTGCTTATAATCTTGCATTTATATAGTGTCAGCTTAGTATTACTATAAAGTTCTCTGGTGGTAATGGCTCTTGACGGGAGTAGTGGAAAGATTATATAAGTTGAAATAGTCTTTAAAAAATTTTAAATTTGTTATTTATACGATGAAGTATACTATTCTGACAATTACATTAAATTTTGTCAATTTTAACTGATGGAAAGAGAAGAGACAATAATAATATTTTGGATGGACAAAAATAAAACAAATCTGAATTTGTCCTTGTTTGTCAGACTTGTCACAATGAATTTGAGACATTCCTTTGTGCAGTAGTCTATAACAAGTTTTAAAATATGTATTTTAATTAATTATAGCCATAAAATATAATTATAAATAGGTAAATTCATAATAAAAATAATTATACGTCTCACAAGCAGCCTACAAATAAAGTTTAAAACTCTACTAGTTATCACAATTCAACATTTGTTGAAACTATTTAAATAATTAATAAGCACTAATCAATGCAATATTGCGTTAGAAAGTTAAAATAAACGACAAACTATAACAGTACTTGACTGAGTAGAAGGAAATCACTTTGTAACATAAATATGTGACATCACAGTTAGGAAATAAAAAGAGGCATTACAATGCTCAGCATTTCTCCCCATTTCCAATTGTATATAAATCACCCTGTTGAATACAATACTGTAATGAGTGATGAGAGTGAGTACTGCAAATCAACGGAAATATCTGCGGAAGATGCATCTATTACATTTCTTAATAATTATATACTTTTATAAAAACGTGATCAAACCTTAAGAGTATACAAGAAAATGGGCCTCGCATACAGGTAAGGATTGTGTGAGACATATTGTGTGGCGATAACCAGTTTGTATAGCAAAGCGTAGACAGCGCTACTGTGCTTCAAGTTGTAAATACTGTTGTCAGAGTTTACTTAATAAAATTGTGGACTGGAATCATATTTTAACTGTCTCTGTTGTTTGTTGCTAGATATACAGTCCATATTTAAACAATTTTAACATTGCATGACGTAAAATATTACATAATCAAAGGTAAAACTTTTGAATGTATTAGTATTACACAAGAGCTCATGCAATGCTTTATATAAAGGCATAGTATTATGTGAGTGCTCTGACTGCCATCTGTGAAGTAAGAGGCTAGGTTTTATTATTTTAACGGTAACAATCAAAGTGACAAGGCGCATCTCTAGCGTTAAACCTCAGAACTGACTGAAATAATCCTCCTGACTTTATCACACCACATCTATATGAATGATTTATCTCCTGTATAACTAATACGATCAAAGGTAAAACTTACATTGTCAACTATGTGCACTATACCATCTGTAGCAATGACATCACACTTCTCTGTCGCAGAGTTACCAAATAGGACTCTGTTCCTCCTGTCACGGTTCACTTGAATTTTCCGTCCATCAATTGTCTTCACATTATTAGTGAAGGGCCACGGAATTGAGGATATTGAGGAGCAGCAAACAGGTCCTAACAAATAATTTACTCTAAATTAGTGTAAAAATTAATTAATAGCTAATTAATATTTTCTAGACATATTTCATCAATTTACAGATATAACAGACATAAAATGTAGCCAACTACATAAAAAATATATAATTTTAACATCAGTAAATATGTAACTTTAAAAAAATGATAGATTTTTGTCAAGCTGCAAAAATTACTTGAATTATGCTTTATCACATTTGTTCTTGTCTTATTACGCTTATATCCATGCTTTATTATGGTCGTCCGTGCTGTCATGTCACTTATGCCAGCTTGATTTTAAGTTACTTATCAAATATAGTTTTTTAGCTCAAGATTTAGAAAATTTGAATACTTCTTTGTTTACGGATATATTCCCATACTAACCTTAATTATTTTTTCCATACAATACGTTCACATCTTAATGATTTAAAAAACATAGAAATATTCAATTTAAAGGAATATGAACTTGGAATACTTAAGTAACAGGCAGTAGGATGCAAAATGGTATATTATCAGTTAGAAAACAATTCTAACAAAACAGGATTACAAGGATAACAAGAGGAAGGAAGCAGGAAGGATGAAACCAATTATTTGTCATCTACCTTATGGAAGCTTACAGATAAACTGCATTAGTGCCATATCAGATTTTTTTCTTAGTTTGGACACTTGATATTTTCATGTATAGATAAGGTTAAACAGTACATTTTTATACTAAGTATTTTGTAAGCAGCTAATGGATCTTTATTCACTTTTCACAACTCCAACATATTTTATTTTATTGGTCAAAACCATTATTACAATACAATGGTCCACATTTTTAAGAAACTTGCAATTACATTATTTCTTATTCTAATTATACATTAAACTTTTTCATTTTCATTTTTAAATAAATAAAGATTAAATAATTGTTTATTTTATACATTAAAAAATATAAGACTTTACCAAAGAATAACTTTACCTTTTTACAATGTGGATATAGTCTATATCATGTCCAGTTAAAATGACTCCAAAACAAGATAACTTACATTACAATTCTAGCAATACCCAAAACATTGATAAATACTGACATAAACTGACTGGTTTATCAATTTTTTATTTGGGTAGGAAACAGAATTTTATAGACAGTGGACTGTTTTACTTTATATCTTAACCCTTCATGGACAGTTTACGGATATATCCACTTTACAGTTACAATTGTCACAGATGGTTTGCAGATATATGAAAAGTGTTCAAAAAGTAATGGGAATGTAAAAAAATATTCTTTTATTTGTCTACATTAATACTATCATCTTCAAAATAGCCCCCATTAGATATTACGCACTTGTGCCAGCACTTCTAATCCTCCAAACATTTAACAAAACTCGATCTTTGGGATAGCCTTTGGCTCTTTTAGCGATTCACTTTCAATGTCATCTATGTATGTAAAACAACAGTCCTTTAAGATTCTCTTTATTTTTGGAAATAAAAATAAATCACATGGAGCCATGTCTGGAGAGTATGAAGGCTGGGAGATTGTTACAGTACTGTTATTGGAAAAATATTCACAAACAAGTAATGAGATGTAAGCAGGTGCATTGTCATGACACCATGGTGAAAAAGCCATGAATTGTGTTGCCACAAATCCAGACATTTTTTCAGATTGCTTCACATAAATGGCGCTGAATTTCGAAAAATGTCATAGCATGAGCCAATTAATATGCCAACATCATCAGCGACTTCTCTGATTGTAAAACTGTGATCGATCATAACCATTTCTTCCCCTTTTTCCACGTTATCATTCGTTGTTGATATGCTGGGGCGTCCGAAGCGTTCATCATCTTCAATGTCTTCACAACGATCTTTGAAATGTTTATACCGCTCGTAAACCCTTTTTTACTCATAGCAGACTCACCATAGGCCTTTGTTAACATTTCCCAACTTTATTTCACTTTTCACACAAAATTTTGAACAAATTCTTTGATTTATTCATTTTAATATACAAAAATCGCTGAGACCATAATACACTTCTAACCTTAGCAGCTGCCACTGAAAAAGTAAACAATGAATACAGCTGGAAATGTTATACTTCAGAAGCATGAGCATGAACATAACAAAAAATCTTGACTCTAAACCTGCGAAACTTAAAAATTCCTGTTTTGAACACACCTTGTATGCACAAAAAACCAAAGCAAAACTATTCTAATTTATTTTTTGTATATAAAACTGTTCAAAAATTTATTTTGTGCAATTATATTGTTACACACTAAATTTTACATCAAAATATTTGTCAGAAAATGTGTTTCTATAAAAATTTGTTTTTGTCCTTAGCCTAAACAACTTAACATATTTAACTAATTTTCTGTCTCTTTTTGCCATAAACCATCAAAAGATTATTTGGTGTAAATTAAAATATTCTATTACATATTAAGTTTATCATGAAATGTTTTTTTAACATATCTCTATTCAAAGCTATTCAAAAATCAACATATTTTTTCTAATTTTCAGCATGCCATTTTTGCTGTTATTAAAAACTATTTAATGCAAATTTACCATCTCAGTCTCCAAATATGTGATACCAAAAACATCATGTGTCTGAAAAACGTATTAGTATAAAAAAATTGTTTGTTTAATGTCTAAAAACTTGACGTAAATTGCTGATTTTCGGCTGTCCACAAAGGGTTAACATGTTTCCAGTTCACTCCCTTCCTTAGATTTTTTAAATAGAATTCAGAAAGAACATTTTAATTGTGCTATAATTCAAATGTATGGTAAGTTATGATTTACAAGAATACTTATGATTTATTTATGCAGGGTAGATAAATCTGCAGAGTTAGTGTAGGTTTAAATGGGTCATGTATTTAAACATTTTTACAAATACTAAAAAGCTTATATTTTGAAAAATTTGTTTATTTTTTAGCAAGCAATTTTAAGTTCACCTTTAAGAACATGAGTTCGGACGACCTCATCAGCAAATTTCTTGTCAGTAAGGAGTCGAGACAGCACATCCTCGTCCAACCTGTTGAAAGAGTCATCAGTAGGAGCCAACAATGTAAACCCATCAGCTAACAGCTCAGACTTCAGCTCCAAGTCTTTCTCCATCTCTGTGCCCTGTAACAGTAGACACGGAGATAAGGACAAGATAACAGAACATTTTTATTTTTCAGAACCACAGTCAGTTTATTATATTTATTTTTCTAGTCTTCTTAAGAATTCTGTGATGAATACACGATTCCAGTGTGACCATTTATTACATACCAGCAATTCAATTTTGATCAATAGTTGAATATTTTATATACTTTTCTTAACTAAAACATAACCAAATTTTAAATAATCACATATCACAAAATATTTGAATATATTTGCAACAAATGTAATTTAAGTTTACTTAAGTATAAAATGTATTAATGATAGGAGTCTAAATCCACTTTAAAACAAGGCTAGCTTTCAACTTTTGTATAGCTTTTTTTAAAATTAAAATTAGCAATAAAATTCAACTTTCGTATTTGTCACAACTATATGAAAATTAATGTTATTTAGATTTTATTGACATTATGTGCATCCTAAATTTTTATTATGCATTCTTGGTTAATTTTTATTGGTGTGACTGCCCTTGTATCTTTAATTTTGAGCTCTGCCCTATCTAACTGACAGTCAAAAACAATTCAATAAAGTAATTATACAAATATCTAATTGTTATATTACTTTTAATCAATCCCTTACTCGGTACAACTTCCACTTTGTTAATTAACTTCCTATACCTGTTCACAACCCTATAACTTCAAGAGTAAAAAAAAAATAACAATACTGGATGAAGCAGCTTATCATAGTATGTATGTTACCTACTATATTACATCAGAATAAGTAAATTACGAAGGAAAATACACTTGTTATATACAATTTAACATTGAGCAAAGAGATTGAGAATTTTACTCAAGTCAAACTACACAACCCATGTGTACAAAAATACAACTTACAATCTATACAAAATATTGATTTTTTAAATAAAAACTAAGGATACACTGTTATATCACCTCAAGTACACGCTTGAAGAACGTCAGCTGAGGATTGTCAGCGATGAGCTGCAGCACCGTACTGTTGGGAGGCAGGAGCAGTCGAGTGATCTCATGAGCTGTAACATGACAAGCCTTGCCATCTGTGTGCCCGAGAGGTGCACATTGTACTGCTGCCCGGGGCTCCACACCGGCGAACATGACAAACTGTAACATTGTACATCACAGAGCAAACTAAATATTTTTACAATATTGTTTAAAGACGAGAAAGGAGAACAATTATTGTTACTAATATAACCCTAGATATGACAGTTACAAAACATGCTCAACACTTTATGTTCTTGCAGAGAGTTCTAAGACCCGTTTTTTAGTTCCCAGTTCAATTCTTATCCTAATGATATAAATGCGAAAGTGAGTTTGTTGTTTGTTACGCTTTGATGAGTAAACTATTCAATCAATAGTAGTGAAATTTTACATGGACATTCTTAGCATCCCTGGTTAGGATATAGACTTATTCTTATTCCGAAAATCCCCCGGGGCTACGCCCCACTTGTCTCTAAAGTAATGAGAAATCCCATCTTGGTCTCTAAAGCTGCAATACGGCAAACAAATATTAATTGAAAGAGCCTGTTAAATGTAATCAACCGTTCTGTGTAAACATTGTTTTATGACACCAAAACCATTTTTAAAATTAATTTAATCACTATTTTCAATTTGTTTCCATTTATAGTGCTTAGGGTAGGCTTGATAGTGTAGGTAAACGAACTAAAATTGATAGATCACATTTCCATCATTCATCACATCAGAAGATTAATTTATGATTCCATAGACAATCAACTGATCAAGAAATCACAACTTCAGTAAGATTTTGCTATATTCACAGTACCATTTTATCCACTGGTCTACAATCACCAAAACTGTGACGAATAATCTAATATCAATGAAAAGTTCAAAAAAATTCATTTGACTTTACTTCCCGATGTTATGTTTCATTGGAGTGTTTTAATTTAGGCTTTAAAGTAAACTATGTGATTCAATGGAGTACTTACAGACTAGCTGAAAGTTCAAATCAAATCAATACTTCTCGTCACGGACCGCGGCGACTAAATTCAACTCTACTCACCATTAAATTACAAAGAAGATTTATCACATTCAGTTGAATTTGACAAATTATTAAAAAAAAACATATGGTTATTCAACTATACATGACATATTTATAATTGTTGTCAAACTATTTTTATTAGCTTTTAAAAGTATTGATATATCATTCACAAAATATTAATAACTGAATGAGTACCCTAGATTTAAGAATACTCATTTTATATTGTAGGTCTATATAAAATCACTTCAGTAACAATAATTTGTACCACTACCAACTTATCCATACAGTATCAGAATCATTGTTCCTTCCGTTTGCAATTATATTAATTGACAGCTAATTAACAGACCCACGACCCAACTGACCAAAATTACTCTATATTTCGATTGTAGCAGATAAACAGATATAGCTTGTTTATCCCTATAGATTAATTGAACTTATATCCTAAAACTTATCTTTTCTTCATTTTACATATTTAAAATCATTAAAACTTAGTAAGGTAACAATGATCATAACTGATCCTTTGATCAGCCCACTCCATCTATACAGCACCCAAAGGACATTACACATGCTATACTATTGAATATCACCATCTGAGGAATGGGTCCATCACAGTCTGACTACAAGCAGATCTTCCACATCATCAGGATTTGTGAGCTTGTTCTTTTACTTATTCTTAGATTTCTTTCCATTTAAAAAAATAAAATATTGGTTCTTCTGCCTAAAAGGCCAAAACCCTAGATTCTGTTATTGAAGTCATAAAAAATTTCATTTTCTTCTGTATTTATTAATTTCTAAAAGTTACATTAACCTTAATAAATGTATTTAAAAAAATGTATCAAGTGGATATGTTATTGTACCTTTGTTAATCAAAACTAATTATATATCTAATACCTTTAAATAAGCAATTCTTTTATATATATAAACTGAATCTCCGAAACGGCGTAATAATTGTCATGAAATTAAGTATTAAGGGAGTTTCAGGGGCGATAAATCAATCTAGCTAGGTTTCATTTTTAGAAAGCGTTGTTTTATCGTGTTTTCAATCAATGAAAAACTACTACAAAGTCTCTATTTATTAATTTTTAATTTCTTTGTTTACATTCTATAGTAAATGACATCTGACGTATCATAACAAGAGTAGAAAGCCAATGGCAATTTGGTTTGAGGTTAAATTATTGATAAAATATGTGTCTTTTTAACCCATTGCGGATCACTGACGAGCCCAGCTCGTCACGCAGCGGCCGGGCCTAACGGCATGGTGACGAGCTCAGGTCGCAAAAGCGGTCTGCTTTTAAATTTCCCTCTGAATATTTCTGTTAATGTCTGATAGATTGGGCGATCGTCTTCACTTGTCTACTAAGATTGTTTAACAACGGTCTACGTTTAGAGTTTTCAAAATTTTTATAAATATCCTACAGATCGCAGTTGTATGTCGAAGTTGAAAAATCATTCATATGAGTTTACTCTCTGCTTTTTAGCGCTTCTGATTGGGTGTTTTCCTCAGTTGTTATTATAATACTTTTGAGGTTAGTGACACAACTGAACGACGCAGACATACATGTTGGTGGGTTTAGTCTAGACAATGGCCCGGATGTTGCAATCGATTCGCCCGAGCCGCTTTATTTAGACTATGATTCAGACATCATCCCTGCCACGCCGTAACCTTGCTCGTGTGTTATCGTTCCTACATCACGGATACCCCAGCAGACCCATGTTCCATTTGAACGAATACCTTCACAGCTGAATTTTCTAGTATACAATAGCGAGCGATATGATGTGGCGCACCATTGCTGTTCGTGCGGCCGCTGACCGTGAATTAATTCGCGCCCGCTGGTGCCCGCACGCCAAAACAATATGATCCGCAATGGGTTAACTCACATGTTCACTTAAAAATGCCTAAAAGATCTTTGAAAAAACGCTAATAAACAATGAACATATAATAAGAAAACATAACGAATTGAATAATAAACATTGTCGAATACCTCACAGCTGATGTATTATCAGAAATGCCAAAGAGTAAAAATAAAAATTCTTGTATAAATTAACGAAGGTTCAAACTGAAATGAAATTTTGATTGTAATATAAGTTTATGAATAATTTCAATCCATTTAAAATAAAATCTATTTATCTATTTCATACACTTCATCCCACACATACTGCTAAAGTCAAATGCCTACAAACCTTAACACTATACGAGCAGAAAGGTCTCATGATTTAAGGGGAGTCGGAACGCCCATCTTCCCCATGTTAACAAAGGTACATTTTTCTCAGAAAGTACTTAGGCTACAGTCATAATTTTTTCAACATTTGTTTATTACCTTATTTTATGTAATCAGACCCAACTTGGATCATTTTCAAAAAGTTTTTCC
Organism: Homalodisca vitripennis; assembly: GCF_021130785.1. Classification (NCBI taxonomy): domain Eukaryota; kingdom Metazoa; phylum Arthropoda; class Insecta; order Hemiptera; family Cicadellidae; genus Homalodisca; species Homalodisca vitripennis. The sequence goes on from NC_060207.1 coordinate 73,226,952, forward strand.
TAGTGAAAAAAATTTTTTTCCAAATCAATTTAAAAAATCACGTAATCGTTTGGTAAAAGTTTTATAGCAGCAAAACTAAGATTGCAAATTGCATGAAATTGGGTCTGATTGTTGGCAATAGCCTATAGATTATGTGGGAAAAATTTCAGTACTTTATCTTGAATACTTCCTGAGAAAAATGTACCTTTATGAGAAAAAGGCTAACTTTCCGGAAATCGCATTTATTGTGAAAACAAGACAAAATGAGGCTCTAGGTCTACCTTAGAAAAGTCCTGGGCCATACTGGGGTCCATCTGCTTCATCATCCTTTTCATTTTGAACCATTCTTCTTTTTCTTCTTTCTTGTCTGGCTTCTTTCGTTATTCCTTCCGCCGCTTTCTCACTTTTCCTCTGTCGCAATTCATCAATTCCGCGCAAAGCACTCACTGACCTATCACATAAACTTAGTCCAAGCTTCTGGAAAACTTCAAGTTTGCCACTATTTCCATCATTGAACGAAATGACAGCATCATATACATCAAGTTTCAACGTATCCAGCCTTACGAAGACCCGTTTTGGAATTTTGGCCCATACCACATTGTTGAAGCTCTCTGGATTCTGCGTATGTCCGTGTAAACATTATTTTAACAACTCAGAATTTGTTAGTGCCCTGTAGATGTATTTTATTTCTAACATTATCTCTTGAGGTAGGCTATCTTTGTTGTCATAAACTGTACCTTGAGCCTTAGCCTTCTCATAACCACACCACGAGTCTGCGCCTTTCGGACACAAACCGTGTTGAGGATTTTCATTAGTGGAGAGTTTATAAAAGTAGGTGGCCCGAATATTTCTCTTCATTTCTTCTACATTCTTTACACCTCTTCTTATTGCAAGGCCATAATATGTTTGTAATTTGTCTATTTGGGCGTCTGTTAGTCTTTTCTTTCCCCCAAGCACCTTACCGTCACCTAATTTTATTTTTATTTATTTATTTCACAACAAACATAGGCTAATAGGAAAATCAGATGTCAAGTAACATCAGAGGTAACACAGAGTAAGAATCAAGTCATAGAGGTTAAAACTTCTCTGTGTATAGAGAAGTGTGCACTATACAATGTGCTGAAAGAAGTGGTCAGCTTTCTCAACGCGTTTTCCGACCAAAAACAGCTGACATACCACTAGTTTTTATTTAATTTTGAAACTTAGGAATAAGATACAACTGTGAGAGTTATATTTTTTTAAAGGGAATAAACTAACAAATCAAAATAAAAAATGAAAAAAAATTGTATAAATTTTATTTTTTTTTGCGTTCCGACTCCCCTTAAATGTTTCACAAGAGCGTGCGCCACAACGTGTAGCTACTAAAAATAACAAACAACGAGAGCGACGTCTGCAAGATATGCGGCAGTATGCAGCACAATGTGTAGTTACCAAAAATGACGAGCAACGAGAATACTGATTAGAAGAACAAAGACGTTGAGACGGAAGACATCGTAGGGTTTTAGAACTTAATAATTATTTACCGACATATAAATGTGGCGTTACTGTAGCTGTGCTATATTACGTCTTAGGATCATTAGAAACTTTGTTTATCCATTGAGGTGCATTGCATTTCCCTGAGGAACGGGTTTCTAATCATATAAATAGAAATTCTTTTGGTGACTGTTGTTTGCATCGACAAATTTTAATGGAACAACCAAAATGTTCATATGAATAAATTAATACCGTCACCCACATTCGGAAGAGTTTCATAACAAAATAGGAAACATAAAACCATCTTTTGCTCTAGCCATGGCATTTACAGTTTTATCGTTTGTGGACAAGTATGTCATAAAATGAATACCAAAACACGATTTACAAGAAAAAATACCGAACAAAGCTTGAAAATTTCGCACGAAGCCACAGGTAACTACTAGTAAAATACAAAATATTCTACATTTTACTGCTCAAGAAATCAAACAAATGTGGCTGAAAATAAAATAAATTTAATACTAACCATTCATTTGTATTTTATTGAAAAATTGAGCAAAAATCTTTTTGTTTTAGTAAAGTTTCTGTAGTAGTAAACTGCAGTTAAGGTTTATTAATGCTTGAACCATTCAATTCCAGTTCAGTCATTGGCCGACTCTTTTACCCTTAATTTATTAATTTTGTTGTTAGTTCCATATTACTGACAATATGTAATTTGGTGTAGAAAACATCAATCTACATTAGATAATGCTTTGCCTAAATTTACTTGGGCCTTCCTTTCACACTTCCTCTGCCCCACTCTGTACAAGAATTTACGAATTCCTATTATTTATCAACAACACATTGTACATTTTTTCCAAACACACAGAATAATATAACACTGTTTTAGTACAACTCGCTAAGTTTTAGTGCCGTTCAAGTCATGTGATAATGTCTAATTCTTTCACACAATGTCATATTTCATTTCCATGTGACACTCTATTCTTAAATTTAAATGGACTCAGAACTCGATTAGATGTATCTTTTGGCAAAATTTGTATTACAAGACTTGATTTAAAATATTGAATCCTGAACCATCCTTAGTGTTTCACAAATTATAAGATATATAATGAGTCCACTGACAAAGCATGCAAAAAAATACAACCCACTTACGGGGTTGGTAAGTGTGACTGTGAGTGAGGGACCAGCCTGTGTACGCAGACTGGCACGGTCTCGCAGCTCGCAAGCGCCCGCCTGTTGAGTGACATGATACAACAACACCCGCTTTAGTGTTTCTGCATCCATGGCGTCCAGCAAAGCTCGGGTGTTTTCCTCGGTAAGCACACGCTCGGTAGGTACCAGCACAGTGATGTTCTCCTGCCGATTGAGCTCTTCCATCAGCCCTGCACGGTCCAGGAGGCCAAGCCATGTTGTGTGGTTTGACGACAATAGCAACTCACTCAGGGGCTTGGCTACATTAACATGACCATGACATTTAGTTCAAGCAAAAACTGCAAGAATAATTGGTTTATGAAAAAGGCTTCTCAATTAAGACAAAACATCCAAGATTTTAAAAACATAAAAAAGAATAAGTAGGCAAATACTGATAGTTTGTAAAAACATTAAACTAAGACACATATTAATGTTTATATTTATTATTGTATACATTAAATATATTATATTAAATTAATGTTTAATTTAAATTTAGTATAATGTCATTACAAAAGGTACGAGGGTAGTTCTATTAAAAGAACAATTTGATTGGCTCATTTATGTTCAAATCAAAGAAAAAGCTCCATATCTTGAATATAAGAAAATAATAATAATTCACATAAAAATATAACAGTTCATAAAATACTTTGGTAATTGCCCAGCAGTAAAAGTGTTAATTCTTTCTAAAATACTACTTGTGATTAAACTATCTTTAGTCATTACTTTTTTATATATTTTGTACAAAATGGGTATGCAAAATGATTTGTAATACAGCATTATTATATTACATAAAATTTGATGAGCTTAATTATGAATATATTTTTACTTCAAGTTAATTATTTTACCTCAGATTAAATTGTATTATAAGTGCCTCATGAAATGGTCTGTGTACCTATATGTATAGTATTTCTTACATAAATTACAGGAAAAGGAATGGGGAGGTAAATCTTAGTTTTAAAAGATAACTTCTCATGTTAAATGCTTTTATTAAAGCTAACTACAGTGGAACCTCGATAAGTCGGATTAATCGGGACCGCGGCCGATCCGGGTTAACGAAAATCCGGGTGAGCCGGAGAATTAGGTAAAAATTAATAAAATACGGTATACTTACAGATAAACTCCATTATAATATTGTAAAAACATCAAACATATGCACATTTAATTATTATTAACCCTTACAGTACATTTATAACTGTTCATTTCCTGGTAAAAAACTCAGTCAGCTTTGGTTGTGCCAATGTCGTCTGCCGCGTGCGTGCTGTGCGATCCCGCAGTCTCTTCAACATGAGCAATTCAGCCGGCGATGTTTTTTGCCTGTCGCTCGAAATAAACCATTAGTTCGTTTAGTTTGGTCACTGCATTTCCATGACTCATCACTGGATCTTCAATGTCCCCGTCCGCCTCCTCAGTGTCTGATTCATTAGCATCAGGTAAAAACGACGTGATCACTTCTTCGTCAGTAAGTGGAAAGGGTCAGAATTTGGGGAAATACGCGTCTGTTATTGTTTCCGAGAATCCGGGACAATGACCGCCACTCGGCCGCCGTATGCCATGAGTCACACACTCACTGTCGTACAGTCCCATCAAATACTGATGCAACATCGATTCACGGATACTATACCACTCAAAAATATTACGTTTTTATTATTGAAATGTTTGTCTGATTTTTTATTTTTTAATTGAAAATCGGTCCGGGTTAGCCGGACTTCCGGGTTAACGGGAGCCGACTTATCGGGGTTGTACTGTATACCTAAAAATAAATAAAATTGGAACTGAGTCCTCTGGGGTTTTCCAAACCATCATTGGATACATCTTATGAATTATTTGTTGATAAATCTGGTACATAGTTAGTCTGTGAGTTTATTTGTAGCTTAGTAGTTATTGTTAGAATATTAGGTATTTGGCATGCTACATACAAAAATGGAAGAAGAAGAGGTATGAACAAAACCGAAGACATGTGGAGTGTATTTTTATACATAGCCTATTATTAAATAATTCTAAATTCAAATAACTTATCTACTTGTTTTGCTTTTCTCATTCAAGATAATTTATGATAGTTTTTTTCATCTAAAACTGATGATTATCTTCTAGTGGAAGATCTATATAATATGCCTCTGCCAATGAACTCACCTGATTTGGGAGTAAGCACCTTGTCCAGGACGTGAACCACTCCATTGGTGGCGACAATATCCTCCTGCACGACTCGGCCCTTCTCATCCACCATCAGTTGGCCGTCCTGCTCTCTCCACAGCCGTACTAACTCTCCATTCATATCAGCAGTGGTCAACCTGCCCTCTGACACGGGGGCAGCACACAGAGTCAATGGCAGGATGTGGTGTTTCACAACTTCTGTGGAATATAGTAATTCACTTACTTGAGGAAATAAACTAATGAGTGAATTATTTTTGACTACAATGCTTTCAATAGTAAAACAGTTAAAATGTTCACAGTGAGAGGCTAAGTCATGCATGGGACAGCGCCTGTCCTGGAATACTAGGGTAGCTGAATAGTACGTGGGACAACTTCTATCCCATTATGTAATGATCTGTTCTTTTTTATTTACTTAATAACTAAGTATTCTTTATAAACTAAATTTTTACTGTTCCCTTGATAAAAAGTATATTTTAATGTAACAATACAAACATTTCTTGTATAAATAAGTATTCATTTAGATTAGTTTACCTTATAGGCTTAATAACTATTCAAATACCACCATATTACATGGAATTTAATAACATTTAAAATGACGCATGACATGTAAAAGTTTGGTTTGAATAGAGTTGTTAAAATAATAAAAACACAAGTGAAGTCTCCTGCGACAGAACAGCCCAATCACAACAGTCGAAAGAGCCAGAAGTGTGTAGTGGTATTTCGGCCAGGAGAGGGTTAAATTAGTTTTTAATAAATCAATTTTTGTCCAGAATGTTTATTGTAATTCTTACAAGAAATGCAACATATTTTGATCAATTTATTAAAATTGCTTAATTGTTCAATATCCAAAAAGTTACACAAGTTACGTCAGTTGCGTCGTTCGAGATTAAAGTACACCCTAGACTAGAGAAAATATTACTGTGGTATGTGTGCTTACTGTCAATGCAAGCTTCTCCTCTTGAGTATTTGTTCCTTAGTACAACACCCAGCTTGTCCCTAGCATCATTGTTAGGAGCAAATACAGTTATGCCAGTTGCGTCGTTCGATGTTAAAGTACATACTAGACTAGAGAAACCCTCAGAGGGCGGTCTTACTTTCGAGGCTGTACGGGTAGTGGCGACCCCGAGGTACCCTAGCTAATGCTCCAGATCCCTTCTCTTCTTGTTCTGGAGGCCTATGGCTGGCACACTTTTCTATGTGTCAGCCTATCTTTCTTCTTCACTCTCTTCTATCTGAGGTAAACTTCCTCAACCCTTCGATTTAGTTTTCCTTTCATTTCTCCCACTAGGGCCAAGCCACGGTGGAACAGCATAGGCCAGGGCTGAATGGCTGGTGGCAAACCAGTTGTACTATGCGGACTCTGGATACCGGTGACCCTCCAGTTTAAAGCAGCTTACCCAGGCATGCGGGGCTCTGTCTGGGTCGACCTTCCATTCCCTAGCTACTCGTGGGAACATCATGAAGAAGAACAAAAACAAAAACCAAAACCAACCAGCCCTTGAAACAGTTCCTGAAGCTGTTTCTAACCTACCTCTTCCTGCTGAGGTAGCTCCTGAAGCTACCTCACATACACCATCACCTGGTAACACAACTCAAGAGGTTGTTATGCCAACATCCCTACCTTCTCCTCAACAAAGTGCCTCAGGAAGTGCCACAGGAGGTTCCAATGCACACTGAAGCTCCCATACATGGCAAGGCTTTATCTGAGGAAGGTAGTACAAGCGCTGAGGAAGCAAAAGCCTTTCAAGATATAGAAGATCAGCTCCTCAACAGCCCAGGCACTCCCATGTCTACAGGTACGCTGGATGATGCCACAGAGCAACTCGGCAACCTCAGAATGAAGAGGCCTAATCTCACCACTGCTCAAAGGAGAGAAGCACTAAAGGCTAAACTTCTTGAAAAGGGTGAAGCTTTTGACCCTTCCAAGTGGAGGAGGGGGAAAAAGAAGAAAAAGAACCTAGAACGGCAGAAGGTCTCAACTCCGGGCCCAACTGCGGGTACCAAGGCGGAGGAGGGGTCGGCCAAACGCCCCAGAGGCACCTTGGCCACCCCACCCTCCGCTGAGGGGCCCGCAAAGAAGGCTAGGAGGGAAACCCAAAAGCCGGAAGCCCACGATCCCGAGGCCTCTGGTAGCACATCCAAGGCTACCTACAGAGAGGTCGCGGCGATCAAAATGGCCATAGCCCTCGAAGGCTACCTGGAGGCGAAGCTTAGTGGAGAGCAAGGAGAAGCCATCGAGGACGCAATTATGGAAGAAATCCAACCCCTGGAGGATGGTTCCGTTCCATCGTTTGCGGGCACCTACCTAGAGAAAGGTGTTTTAATTGCTTCCTGCATCAACGAGCACACCAAACGTTGGCTGGAAGAAGTAATTCAAAGAACTAAACCTCTGGGAGACGACATCTCTCTGAGAGTGGGTCTGCGTAAGGACATCTTGAGGTCCACTAGGGTGTTTTTCAGAGCTCACCCGAAGCTTCTGAAGAAGACACCTGAAAAGGTACTTGAAATGTTTAAAAAGCAGAATCCCAACCTAAACGTAATCGAGTGGAAAATCCTTCCATCCAAGCCAGATCCGAAAGGTTACGGATTCGTCTGTTTCCTGGACGAGGTCTGCTACAAGGCTGTGAAGGCTTCCAACTGTAGAGCCAACCTAGGACTCTGGCAGGTCTCAATTGTCTCCTCGACAGTCAAGGACAATGCTACGAGTCCTACAAATCAACCTACAGCACAGTAGGGCTGCTTCAGCAGCCTTCTGCCAGTTCTTCCTCCAGGAGGGATTTGATCTGGCATTAATTCAAGAACCATGGCTTCACCAAGGGAGAGTGGCGGGCCTAAATGAAACCAAAGGTAAGTTAATTTACTGTACCTCTCTAAGGAATGTCAGGACCTGCATCCTGTTGAAGAGAGGCTTGGATTTTCTAACCCTCAACGAATTCTGCTCCAGAGATCTCACTGTGGGCACACTGACCTGGAAGAATGGAGGCATAGTACAGAGCACAATTGTAGGCTCCGTATACTTGCCATATGATGCCAGGGAACTCCCTCCATCAAGAGACCTAGAGCTCCTGGTGGAAGAAGCACAAGCCAGACATCAACAACTACTTTTAGGTTGTGACGCCAACGCCCATCACTCTGCTGGATGGGGCAGCACCAACACTAACCCCAGAGGTGAGGCACTTTTACAATTTCTTCTAAGTAGGGATCTATTTATATGTAATAATGGTAACCGCCCTACGTTCGTAACACGAATTAGACAGGAAGTTATTGATATAACAATCTGCACACAAGGTATACTTGGAATGGTTGATAATTGGCACGTAAGCGAAGAGGCCTCATTATCAGATCACAGGTATATCCGCTTCAACTTGCAAGATGAAGCTGCAGAGGTCCTCTATCGCAATCCCAGGAGGACTGACTGGTTGGGATATAAGTCTGACCTTCAGTCACAGTTGGGATCGGTAGGCGGAAGGGTGCGATGCTTCACAGACATAGATCAGATAGCTTCTGACCTGCAGAATGCTATAATCAATAGCTTCCACGACAATTGTCCATTGCGACGGGAGAAGAGTTGAACCAATACTAAGTGGTGGACTGCGGACCTCGCTCGCAAAAGGGCTAATGTTAGGAAGCTGCACAATCAATGCAAAAGGAGCTGTATCTGGGAGTCCTATCATAGAGCTCTAACAGAATACAGCCTAGCAATCAAAAAGGCAAAACAAAGTTCCTGGAGGCAGTTTACACAGAAGGTAAATGAATTAAGCGCGGCAGCTAGACTGCAACGTTTACTAGCCTCAGGTCCAACCGGTCACTTGGGAGGTCAATACACTTCCGGGTCTAGTGACAGCCTCAAACTTCTCCTTGAGACTCACTTCCCTGATTGCATCTTTGAGAATGACGACACTGGAACGTCTGGTAACCATGAGGCAGGCTTATGGCCAAGAGCTTATCGTGGTAGCTGGGCCATTGCCAGAAGGATTGTCACTCTCTCTAAAGCTAAATGGGCAATTTCTAAATTTGCCCCTTTCAAATCTGCAGGAGGGGATGGAATCTTTCCGGCCCTGCTTCAATAAGGGCCGGAGAATCTCCTCACCCTTCTATGTGAACTATTCAGGGCGAGCCTAGCTTACGGGTACATACCACAAGTCTGGCGTCTCAACAGGGTGGTCTTTATCCCTAAAAAAGGGAGAGCGGACTATTCTGTCCCTAAATCTTTTCGTCCCATCAGTTTATCTTCGTTTTTACTGAAAACATTAGAAAGACTGGTGGAGAGGCACCTGAGAAAGGGAGTTCTCTCAGACACTCCCCTTCATTGCAACCAACATGCATACCAGCAAGGCAAATCCTGTGAATCAGCACTGCACCAACTAGTCAGTAGGATTGAGGATAGCCTGTCCGCCAAGGAATTGGCATTGTGCACCTTCATAGACATTGAAGGAGCTTTTGACAATGCTAAATTCACTGCAATGGTAAGTGGAGCACAACGACGTGGCCTCGAGCCAGCTCTGTGCCGGTGGCTTAGGGCCATGCTGTGCTCCAGACGGATCAGGGCCGATCTCAATGAAGAATCGCTTGTGATCGCACCCACAAGGGGATGCCCTCAAGGAGGCATCCTGTCACCTCTACTGTGGAATCTATTAGTAGATGGTCTACTTGAGGACCTTACTAACAATGGAATCTATGTCCAAGGATATGCAGACGACATAGTCCTTATGGTACAGGGAAAACATACAAATGTTGTTGCTGATATCATGAATACCAACCTTCAACATGTACACAACTGGTGTCATGGAGTGGGACTGAAAGTAGATCCCTCTAAGACAGTAGTTGTACCATTCACTAGGAAAAAGAACCTAGAGTCTCTTTCCAGGCTGAAACTCGCATCCACACAACTTGAGTGGTCAAAGACAGTCAAATATTTAGGACTGACTCTAGACCATAAGCTTACGTGGAATGATCATCTTAAAAATATCCTGCACAAAGCAAAGTGGGCGCTCATGACGTCCAGGAGACTTGCAGGAACCTCATGGAGCATAAAACCCCATATAGCACTATGGTTTTACAAAGCAGTTGTAAGGCCTCAAATCACTTATGGTTCATTAGTCTGGTGGACAAAGGTGAATCAGGTAACTGCTAAAGCCAAGCTTGAAAGCTTACAAAAGCTTGGCACAATCTTTGCAACCGGAGCATTTAGGAGCAGTCCCTCAGCGACCCTCGAGGTGGCTTTAGGACTTCTGCCTCTTGATGTCTACATAAAAGCTGAAGCGCGCAAGTCAGCTTATCGGCTGATGGTTGCTGACTTGTGGAGGAATGGCACGTCTAAAACGGGCCACGGCACCATCACCGAAGCTGTAAACCCAAACGCTATTCTCGAAATGGTCTCAGACATAATGAGAACGGAGTTCGTATTCAATAAGCCATTCTCTGTTGACTTCTACTCCAGAGATGAGTGGAAATCGCAAGATAACATCCCAACAATAAGAAAGAGCTTTGTCTGGTACACGGATGGCTCACTTATTAAGGGCAGAACCGGATATGGAGTGTTTAGTCAATCCCCTAGAACTGCCCTCTGCGGCAGTTTGGGACGGAACTGCTCCACATTTCAAGCCGAAATCTATGGTATCCTGGCCTGTGCCAACCTAGGCCTCACCAGAGGGTACCAAGGAAAGAACATCTGCATAATGTCAGACAGTCAGGCAGCTCTTAAAGCTCTTGACTCCAACAGCATTTCATCCAAGCTTGTGTGGGAGTGCTTCAACACTCTCTGCAAGCTTGGATCACGCAACTTTGTGCGTCTTGGATGGGTACCGGGCCATACAGGCATAGGTGGCAACGAATGCGCCAACAGGCTTGCCAAAAGCGGAGCAAGCATGCCATACAGCGGTCCAGAACCGAGTTGTGGTATAAGCAAGTCAGCTGCTTACCAAAATGGTCCAGGAAGACACACCGCTTGCGGTGGCAGAGTCACCAAGGACAAGCACTCGGTAAAAGACTGCTTGCTGATTCTAGCTCCGGCTTCACCAGATGGCTGATGGGGCTGGGCAGGGATCAGGTTAAGCAAGTGATTGCCTTGATCACTGGACACGGCCACTTCAGGAAACACCTAAACACTCTAGGTTTACGAAATGAGGACTCGGAGTGTAGACTCTGCAATAAGTCTGAAGAGACTGCAAAACACATAATACTGGGCTGTGAGAGACTGGGAGCAAGGAGAATGGCCCTTTTCAGTGATAAACAACCAGGCGACGAACCAGATGCTAGTATCGGGGAAAAGCTTCTTAGTCTAATTAAGGGCACAAAGATAGGCTTACCCCTCTAACATCAAAGGGGCACACAATAAGCTCAGGTTAACGTGTGAGGATCTGTGAATCCACCCCAATACCCCAACGCAAAAAAAAAAAAAGACTAGAGAAAATGTTACTGTGGTATGTGTGCTTACTGTCAATGCAAGCTTCTCCTCTTGAGTAGTTGTCCCTTAGTACAACACCCAGCTTGTCCCTAGCATCATTGTTAGGAGCAAATACAGTTATGCCAGTTGCGTCGTTCGATGTTAAAGTACATACTAGACTAGAGAAAATGTTACTGTGGTATATGAGCTTACTGTCAATGCAAGCTTCTCCTCTTGAGTATTTGTCCCTCAGTCCATCACCCAGTTTGTCCCAAGCGTCGTTGTTGGGAGCAAATACAGTAACACCAGTTGCATTGGTTAATGTCTCTATAAGATCCTCTTGTTCCAAGACTGCAACAAGCAAATCAAATCTTTTTTATTGCCATATACAATATACATTATATGGCAAAAGTCATATATTTAATATAAAATTTGGTATTTATACCACAGTGTAACATTCACAAAAACTATTTTTCCACCATTTTCAATGTCAGGGTCAGTTTTCAAAATTTTTGGTCTCCCAATTACATGCTAAAGACTCTGCGACATTGTAAAATGCCACTGATGCTAAAAAGCGTCTAAGATGGGTTTCTAATGAGCACACTTTTATCAGAGACATTGTCAATCCTAACAGAATCAATTGATAAATATTTGCACAGAAATACTGAGTACTTACACTGCTTGAATTGTGAGAACTGTGGCTGGCTGAGAATGTCAACCACGGACTGAGTGACAGGCTCTAACACACGGTCCACTGTATGTACACGTGCGTTGGATGCTAGGTTGTCCATGGACAATAGTCTGGCGCAGTTGATAGTTAGTACAGCCTCCTCACGGCCTGGATAGATGTTCATGCGCAGTGGTGAGTTTTTGTAGGAGCTGTTTAATACCTGATACAACATGAAAATTTTTAAGCTTAGCTTAATTTGTTGTTAGCTTTTCTGGGAAAAAAATTACAAACCAACTTTGAATTTATGAGTCAATAATTTCAAAATTTAGTTAAGGTAAGATTTGCTGATAGATAAATTTATGCTCAGCCAATTAGACTAAATACTCTGTGGTGGTTTTGAAGTCACCTTTAAGCTGTTGGTCCCCCAGGTTGTGTTAGAAAGGGCATCTTAGCCCTAACTATGCCTGGTAAAATAAGACATTACTTTACTTTACTTTAAAGGGTTCTGATGAATGAATTTTAATATTTGAGGGATTTTTTAAATATGTTTTTAACTGATGACATAAATAACGTTTTTAAATCATTATTACAACACAAAATAAGATCTTTGAATGTTTTACTGATTCTTATAAAAACTAACAAAAATAGTGTCATGGATAACTAAAATTGAGAATAAATTAAACAATTTTAACAATACACATTTCTCTCCTTGAAAGCTAAAACCACATAGCAGACAAACCATTTCATTGGTGAAGTCGTCAACTTCCAAGAGTGAACTTGTGACATGAGCAAGTACCACATCTCTGCCGCTGAGGCCAGTGTCACCAGACTCTGGGGTGATATCATTCCATTCCTCCACCGCCCGAACCTGGCGGCTGTTTCGAATTTGGTTCTAAAAACATGTCATGTTATTTGCTTAATCCAAACATTATTAAATATTAAAATATACTGAAATGAGTTGTTGAACATTTTGAGGTCCAAATGACAATGTAACAACATAAGAATGTACAAAAAAAGTGCCAGAGGTCAGTATTATATTGCAGATAACAAAACTCTATTAGGAATAGATGCAGGGAGGCAGAGGAACTTGTTCATTTATAAATTAAATTAAAAAGAAATTGATAAAGACATATATTTAATTCTTTTTATATAAAGAAATACAGAATTTAAAGTTTATTTTTACTTAGTTTTAAAGATGACATCAGGCAGATGGTGCCCACTGTTGTCAATGCAGTGCGCTAATTGGACTCTGAGGTTTAGTTAAACTTTTTCCAGTAAATCAACCATTATGTTGTCGATAGCTTGACAAATGTTGTTCTTTTATTTGATCCAAGGTCTTTCGACGATCAGAATAGATCAGTGATTTGAAATAGCCCCATAATAAATAATCATACAAGGCTAAATGAGGTGACTGTGCTGGTCAATGGAGGTTGCCCCTTTTGGAGATTAGGCGTCTTGGGAAGTGTTGACGCAAAACTACCATTGACACTCATGTTGTAGTACCGTACTACTGGAACTACACATCCATGTTATTGAGTGTTGGCAAGAAAAACTCCTGAATTATACAGATGTAATGGTCAGAATTCACTAAAACTGTCAATTCATTTTCTTCAAAATACCATCATGGACCAATGATCCCAATTCTCAATAGAGCACACCAAAAAATAACACGATGTGAATGTAGAGGTCTCTGATGAAGTTGCCTGTGGTTAGCATGGCTTAAATAGCGCATTTTCTGTTTATTGACACATCCCGACATACTGAAATAAGCCTCATCGCTAAAGAAAACAAGTGAGCCTTGAGGCATGTCAAGGGGTGCCTCATGTGTTTTCTCAAGCAACAAAATCACATAGATTATGTTTTTTGTGCAACAGCTAGTTTGTAAGAATGAAACTTTATTTTTTCGTGAAGGATTCACATCACAGAACGAACAGATAACCCTACAGCAGCTGTGTGTTTATGTACAGGGCACTAAGGTAATTACAAAACAGACAACCTTACCATGTCAATGTTTGAGGTGATCTTGCTGTCCCTGGAAGTACAGGTTTTATTTTCTTGACATCACCAGTTTCAACCATCACCAGTGTTTACCCATGAAGCAATAAACTGAAGGCTAGGAACACAATCATAGGTTGAGATATTACAGGGGGAACAGAATGCACATGGCGTGACGGTGATTGAGTGTCCGTTTGAAAAGTACACTTCAACAGCGAACACACACTTCACATTCATCTACTCCGTGATACAGACTAAACTGAGTAGTACTGACTAAAAACTTTATGACTCTCCATCTCAAATGCGCCTACCCCCACTGTTCTGGCAATAACCGTCGCTTCACAACGCCTAATTCAATAAGCAAGTTCCTCTGCCCCACCCTGTATTTATAATAGAGTTTTGTTATCTGCAATATAATACTGACTTCTGGCACTTTTTTTGTACTAGCCAATAACACTATAGCCAGGGCTTATTCATTCATAAAGTGTTAGATCAAAACTATGAAACTAAAATATGTGTTATACTATGAAAAGAATTAAAATATGCAGTTTTATCTCAAAGTTAAATACACCTGAAAGAGAAAATAAAATCACGATAATTGGAATTTAAAGGGTAATTGGGGTGGTTTATACTCCGAACTTCTGGAATGTTTGAATTAATAATCCAAAAACTGAGTATGCAGTGCCAATTTATAATGTGTACAGACCACTAAATTTGTTAAGATTTACTCAGTTATCTTTTATGTGGATTCAAATACCTCTTTTTCATAATAAATATAGCCATGTCATAAAAATTTAAAATTTCAGTCATTGTGAATGTTACAAGTTGTATTAAATAACAAAAAACATCCACCCCTCCTCAGTTCAATTTAACAGCTAATAAAGGGTAAAATAGAGTATTTATTTCGATGAGTAGAACTAGACTCTGTTCTCTGGGGCTTGAACAGCATTCCGCACCCCAAAACTGTTCAATGTTCAAAATTCAACTATACACAACTAAATGAATCAATGTTCTGGTAAAGTCACTATATAAATATATCACTACTAGGCTATCAATATAGTCCTATCAGGGTGATTGAACACACTCCTGTAATTTATTTACACACAATATAAGCTCATATATATTTTTTGGACAGGCTGTCATACAAGTAAATAAATGTTAAATCAGCACCAGCTAACTATATACAGACCAATAGGTTGGTGAATTGTCTCTTAATTTAGTTGTCTCAGTATTATTTTTATCTTTTATTTTTCTTAGGAGAAATTTCTCTTTCAATTTAAAGTAAAATCAGGTTGTGTCCTTGTACAATGTAAATTGGCCCTCGACTCCTAGACCATTATACATTACAGTGATCAAAGTAAAATGAGAAATTATTTAATGCAAGCACAAAATAGAAGACATATATTACAGCAATTAATGATGTTTATCATAAAAACACACCATTACATCAATCCACACTATGTATATAATATAACCAAATCAGAAGTATCAACTGACCGACTCCTGGAAGTCCACATTGAGACTACGCATGGCCGCGTCTACAGGAGCGAATATAGTGATATTGTGGTCAGCCAGGGATCGCAGCACATCCTGTGACTTGACTAGTGAAGCAAAGTCCTTACTGCCTAAGGAGTCCAGGACATCTACTGGGTCCTTCAGTTCCACTAGTCAGTTCATGGTCTTTTAGTTTGGAAGTAAAACTTGTCTTTCTTAAATATACTCTTAATTATAATGAACACTTAACTGATAATTAAGGATATTTACCATTGTAAATTAGAAAGAAATTACAACAAATTTTCAAAAACCATTATTTTGCTTACAATACCATACTCATTGTGTTCTGTGTAGTGCAGTGTTGGCTTATTTTATCTCCTCTTGTATTTGGTTGTTGGTATACACAGTTTTCTGTTGTGATATTCAGCTTAATTAATTAAATTAAATGCATATGTTTAAGGTTTAACATCATAAAGAGTGATGTAAAAGATACAAGTTAAAAAAATCATATTTCAGTGTTTTATATCATATAACAATGACAAATATCCATCATCTTTTTATTCTTACAAATTATCCATTGCCAATTAATGAATTTGAAACAAGAGACATTCAATGAATTAACTCCAGAATGTTCTTTTCCTTTTCTGTAACATCTACCTTCATAATAAATTGTGTAAACAAAGAATTACTTTTTTTGCATGAATTCACTAACATAATGTAAAATATTAATGCATGAAAATGGTAAAATTTAAGTTAAACTCAATTTTTTATTTATTGGAAATTGAACGTTATCAATAATTAATATAGTAATTTTTTTATTACTAAATTGTTTTTTAATATGTAATTGAATTATAAAGGGTCGTAGCTTTATAGTGTAGTGGTAGCATTTTTGCCCAAAACCCAGTGGAGCAAGTACAAGTGTGTACTTTTGCTAAAGTACAAGTAATAAAATTTACTAATACACAAGTTTTACAAATATAAAAATATGCAAAGTTATGTTTTAAAAATTATTTTTAACTAAAGAATAAAATTACTTACATAAAGATTCAGCACCACTTCAGATCTAAAACATCTTTTACAAATGACAACAATTAATAGAGGATGTCCACATAAAAAACAGCAAAGTATTTTTTTAAGCAATAAGACCACCTTGATATCAATACAAGACAACAACAATATCCAAACATGCTTCTAAGCAAAATCCATGTATATATTTTAAAAATAAGTTGCATAATATATCGCTGATCAATTAAGCTCTTATCATACTTAACATTCAACATGCTGAAATATCAAACTCATGCTTTCATTTGCCGATTCTAACTTCAGTCAACAAAGATATTCCTAAGTGGAATGGAGAAATTCTTAAAACATTAAAGTAATTTCAACTTATTATATTCAACCTCAATCCCAAACTAGTCAAAATAAGTTGAGTTTTAAGATTTTTTGGCAGACATTGATTAATGTAAGTTTTAATTACTAAAAATATCTCATTGTTTGCTACTTTACCAAATGTCATAAAATTAAAATGGAATCTTGTAGAATACATGCTTTGTATACAGATAAGACAATCAATGACTCCCAAAATTACTCAGGGTGAGTTTCTGTTGAGTTGAATGTTGTTCAATAAGGTAAACTCACTCGATTGGGCACAAAAAAGTGATTTCTCTCTATCCTAGCAAATTCCTGTATTACATATATTGTATTCTATTCTTGGGTAAAACAGTTCATAGCAACCTTTGCACAGACATTGTTCTTACATTATTGGCACAAATCATTCACAGATTTTTAGCCAGGATTGTAAACAGTTTATAAACAAATTTGCCTTAGTTGAAAAGTTAAAATTTCAATCAAATACCTAGAACAGATTTTATTTTTCACTAACGAAACAAATAAATCTATTTTGCAATTTTAATCATGACCAAAAGAGCACAAAACTAGTTTTATAACTAATTTACATTACTTTCCCCTAAAACTAAGTATGCATGCCAGAACATCTAATAATTCAACCCCAAATATTCCACCAACTGAATTTATATAGTGTACTCACAGCAAATCTGGCTGATTTTACTGAATGTTACATAAGGTCAACAATAAGTGGAACTAACAGTTTATTGTTTTAGATAAATAACAGTACAAGTAATTTAACAGTACAATCCACACACAATTTAAAAAAGTGACATTGATTAAGAAGTTACATTCAAGTTTACTTTTACTAAATTAATGTAATGCAAATACAATCTACAAATGGATCTGAATATTTCAAAGCACAAGGGACCGATCTGAATAATACAATATATCTAATTATGTAGACTCTACTATTACTGTACTTAAATGTCAAAGCACCAGGAAAAAAGTTTAAACTATACAAAATTTCAAATGTTTGCATTATAAAAGTTTGACTATAAATATTCTTTTCAAGACATATGGATGGACATTTCCTTGAAAATTACTTTTATACTCAGGAGATTATTATGAATTACTTTTTTCTACTCACTCCGTGGGAAGAAATAAGAACTATCTTAAATTGTGCCCTCCATCATATGATCTACTGCTATTAGTTTTCTTAAATGTTTGATTGAAAAAGATACACCTCCCCATAAGCTGTGGTAACTTTCTATATATGTGTTGACGTGAATCTGAATTCCGTCATACTGTCATGAACTCAGCCCGGCAATAGTGTACAAGCGTATCCATCCAAAAAGTTACATTTATTCACTTTATTGCCTAGTGTTAGAATTACGAACTTTACTCACTTGCCTGAAGTAAAAGCATTATTTGAATTAATAGAGCGGAATACAAATAAAACAAAATTAACTATGCAGAGTGTATAAACTAAACCTCATCGACATCAGAGCTGTGTATTATAACCAAAGGCGTTGTTTCCTGTGATCTTGAGACCTTCAACTCTTTCGGGAAATCCACACTGAGGTACTAGACACATCTTAATATCAATGTCAAGTAATTATTTTACTATAAAAATATTCCAATTGTTCTACATTACTTGTTTTCAAGAGCAAGGCTTCAATTTTAAATATCTGAAATCTGTTTTAATTTGGTATAATCTTTTCTGGTTTGTGTTTATTTTACCTACGCAATGTACTAAATTAATGGCCAGCAAAGATCATGACCATAGCCACTGAATGATAGAATGGCCATCGTTCTTTCATTATCACGTTAACGAAAAGAACAAGATTATGCGCAAAACACAGGCTTATGAATAGCACTATTATGACTTTGATTATGTGCGTAACTTCACAACTATTCCCCAGGACCATAGACCAAAGAAAAAAATAGACTGGGGCCAAATGGCAAGTGAAGTGGGGCCAGGTCAAAGCAGCTTCACTAATAAGGGGTAGGGAGGCAATACATGAGTCACCTGTGTTACTGAGCACTGAGTCTCAATATTTCACTACTACAAATTACTCAGCATTAAAATAATTCAATACTATTTTTTTATTTATGGTGTCATGAGAAAAAAGGGGTTGTAAATTCATTTTGATATTAATACATTTATTTTTTTAATCAAAATCAAACTATCAATTGTATTACTTCTTCATCCACGGATTACTCAAGTAATTGTGAAGCCATCTGGGATGACCTATAAACAAAACAAATTAAATCTAATTTTAAAGTTTAACAAAATTTTAGAATATAATTTTTATTTAGTATATTATTTGCTGCTGATAGTACAATACATTTTGTAACCATATACAAATTTTTTTTACTTTTATCAACTTAAAAGTATTTGTGTTCATAATCCATTTTTAATCTTGTTTCTGCCCCTTGAATATGATTAGTGTTTATATACCCTGAATAGGTTTTTGAGTATATAACTTTCTTTTACTCTACTTTGCAACATTCCTGGGATTTGAAAACCTACCCTTATCCTAATTTATTTCAGTGTGTTCCATTTAAACTTCCTCCATTGTTCAAGTGATTCCTCTGAAAGAAAAAATTCTTATTGGACAAAATAAGATAAAAACACTTCTTCTAAATAATGTACAATACTTATTTACATTACTTAATTAGATTGATTATTAACCATTAGTACCTGACTCAGATACTGTCCTGGATACATTCCTGCTATCTAAGAGTACAAATATACAGATAGTGACGAGACATGATGAGATACAAAGTAACACCAAAAATACACAGATATCGTGTTGTACACAATATCTGTGTATTTCACAGATACACGTATTGTTCTGTGTATTTTATTCCATATTTTAATAGTATTAGAAAATTTTGCATCTGTGTATTTCACAGATACACGTATTGTTCTGTGTATTTTATTCCATATTTTAATAGTATTAGAAAATTTTGCATCGCTGTTTGTATATTTGTACTTTAAGATGATATAAGTCATCAACTATGGTCCTAATACTAAACAGTAGTCTACAAATTCAAGAACTGATACAATTTTTTTATTTTTCTGCAATGTAGATTTTTAAATTGCATTATTTGAAGATGTTAAAGTTTTTTAACCAACATGTTTTCTACACGTTAATTTAACTAGTGCTTGCAAAATGATTGCAAAATATGTGGAATGAAATTTTTCACCACTTTGTACCTGGGCAGATTAAAATTAATATATGATTGGATGGTTGATGTTGTCTTGTAAAAGTGGTCTTACCATTCTTCTCCTCAGATTGGCTTGAAAACGATTTTTCCTCAGAACTTTCGCCGAAGTTGGCTGAATTGTAATTAGCTTGTGGTACAGCATCTTTGTTTGGTATAAAAGCTGGTTCATAGAGGGAGGTGGAGGAAGGAGAGGGTTTTTCACCTTGCACACATTCGTTGCCCTGGCGACGTGAGCCCTCGCAGCACTGATACGTTACAGATACAGTCTTCGTAGACTGTGGGGTGCTCGTCCTGTGTAAAACACAGATGGCATTTTAAATATCTGCAGAAATAAAACTTAACAAATATTTTTCTTTGGCATAATTCACATTTTTTAGAGCACTGAATACACTTGGTATTAACAAAAATATATCCTTATTAAGACGTTGTGGTCGCACAATCACCTGGCAAGTGAAGAGATCCGGGTTCGAGTCCTGGGCGCAAGTACTTTTTGTGATCCAATGTTTATTGAAATTATATATATATATATATATATATATATATATATATATATATATATATATATAGGGACTAATCAAGATCGTACATATATATTACAAAAAAATAGTTTCTTATATTATAAAGAATATTATCTATTGTCTATCAAAGTTTCCTGCTATTTAACAAATTTGTTCTGCATAATTTTGAAAAAGGGGTTAAAGAGAAAGTTTCTTTATTTAGTTACAAATAATTGAATGAATTTGGTTCTTTTAACACATGAATAGTAATATTCTCTAAATTACAACAGCCATTCCTTGCTCATTCACTCCACTTGTTTCTTACCATTACTAAGAAAAGATCTCTAAAACAAACCAGAAAAATATGTTTTTTAATGGCAACAAGCAATACAGACAAGCCAATGAAGAAACAAGTTAATAAAGCGGCTGACATGACAGATGATACACTGATTGATTTGACAGCATGACTCAATTGAATTGTGAGTTCCTGTGCTGATGTTATTCATCAGCGACCGTCAAAGCTCATTTAACTTACCATGCCATATCTTATTGTTGGTAAATAATTAGTAAAAGGATCTTATTTTATACAGTGATTTAAATTTTAAAAATTACATATTAGTAAAAAATTATTTACAAATTGTTTATATTTGAGCCATTCTCCACGCCCAAATTGCAAAGTAATTTTATTACATTCCTTTACACTTAGCTACCTTGTTTTTCAAGTTAACTTACTCACTAGTACACAATAACCACAATGGTTTGTGATTTAAAAAATTGAATTGCCGTATGTAGTTTGTATTTAATTTTCATGATGTATCTAAAATTTTATTTCCACAACTTTTTACAAACATAATCGTTCACTATCATTTTAACTAATGACATTTGAATAATAAAACAATTTTAATTGGTGGCAGATACTACTAAGTTATACTTACACAGTTTTACAGATGTATTTTCCAGAAGTTTGCTTGCAGTGTTCGAATGTTCCGGTACCCATAATTATTAGATGTTTGTTGACTTCTTTCTCGCCTTGTTGCTTATCTTCCACCATTTCTGATTTTTCCACACAGACATTTTTTCTAGATAAAACAATATAAATTTTACTTTTACAAGTATTATGAATATAAGATTGGTAGTACCAAGGTAAAATATTTTGACATTCCTCTTTTATGCCAGTAGAAAAGGAAAAATTTTCAATGATTTTATTGAGGATAAAAATTACTGTACTTATTGCTAAAAAACGTATCTCTGGCTTTGACATTGCGATTTTTTCAATCCGTATTCACATACTGTCTGGATTAACCAGTTATATCATACAAGATGGTTGGCTCTGAGGAATGACTCATAAATTTTTTAAAATCGTTTTCCGTTCCTCATAAAAATATTTTACTTTAACTGAATAAATTAAAAGGAAATAATATTTAAAAGAATAATATTTTTCTCATTAGTTAAGAAGGACAACCCAACTGGTACTGTTGGTTAAATGTACTTGTTTTTATATTGATTGTTTAGAAGTTTGTTAGCCACCAATGAAGTTTTTGTGTATTTAAATGTTATATCTTGCTCAGTGTTCTTTTGAGTATTACATGCATATGTTCAAACGAGAATGAAACCAGTATAATGATTCAGGTGCATTGATTTAATTCAAGATTACTAATACACAATTTAACATGAAAAGTGTTAAAATATAAACCAGACAAAAACATACTGGTGCTGTTTTATCAGCAGCAAGTTAATAGAGACATTTTCAATATAAATATTACCTCATTTCAATTTATGACACACAAACATTTCTCCTACAGAATATTTTTTTATCACAATATTTTTTAATTAGACAAGTTTTGTTAAATTATTACATTACCTGGTCAATTAACACCAGGATTGACACAAATTTGATTAGATATCTAACTTGATTTTTCATTAATCAGACAAATTCATAGAAGACTCATTCCAGGAATACATTTGGTGAGTCCGAAATACTGAGACATGTGGAATATGAAACTGAACTTCTGCATTAGCAGTCCAATATACGCTTGTCAACAAGCTGATAATGTGCTGTGTCATTCATTACCTTATAACATCTATTAAAATTATGTGTGTAGCAATCTTGATGTATTGCAATTTTTAAATTAACTAAATGAACAATGACCATGAGAAATAAAATTCAAAATAAAATGTGTGCTAACATCTTCATTACAACAGTATTGTACAGCAAGGACAAATTAAGTTAATTTGAAAGCTTTGCATAACTTGCTTTTTAATATGAGAGCCTTACTGTATGCTTATTAACGATTTTAAATTGACACCCTGTTATTATTTTTATAAAATATTATAAAATTTGTGTCAAATTTTTATACATGAAATGTGGATTTTTAACAATCAATCCATAGTATTTCCAATATTAATGTTATTCTCCAATTTCCAATTTCCATGTTATTCAATACACTTCAGAGTTTAAGTTACAATTGCATTTGTCACATTTTACAAAACGAGCCGAAAGAATACAAAGCTGTTGTGACAAATTGCAAAATTGTGATGAAAGCAAGAGTAAAAGGTTGTGTATAAACCAATTTAAGCAACTGGTTAATAATCTCTATTGAACTTCCTAATAGAAAAGAATTATTTCAATGAGGTTGGTTCTTAAGCTAGTGCCTTTAACATAGTTTTCTAAAAATAAACTGATGTTAAAAGGACTTGTTTTATACAAAATAAAAAATCACCATACAATTTTATTTTATTTTATTTTGTATTTTATATTGAAAAAACACATTCATATTTTATGTATATTTTTACAATAAATTAAAAATGCTATTTTATAACTAAATTGTTTTAAATCAAAACTAAAGTACAGGTATTGGAGAACTTCATATCTTTTTTTGATACGTATTGTTGGAATCTGAAAACCAATGCAATAAATCATAAAGGACAACTATTTTTGCTAAGAAAATTGTTATCCCAGCTTAAAGCTGGAATACACATATAACAGCATCAACTAAATTTTAATCCCAAAACGTACTTATAGAAGGTCATAGAGAATATTTTGAAGTGTGAGGCTTTAAAACCTAAATGTCAATCACTGAGCATTTTTTGCTAGACTCAATCAGAAATACCTTAATGCTTTAAATTACTATTTCAACAGTAGACGTTCCAATCATTAATCTGCATTAAAGTTATGTAAGTTTGCAAACTGAAGTGTTGCCAAGAGCAGTACACCATGGAACCCTTTGGGCAAGTAATAAGGAAGTGAGACTGTCAGCCAATTGTCTCCTGTCACCCGCCCGTCAACCCGCCACTGCCAATTATACGTGACAGTTCGTCTGCACCGTGGCAGTGACCTAATGTCAGTTTTCTTTCCCTTACCAACAGTTATGCTATTGAACTCTTGAACTCACAATATACAGCACCAATAATTGCATAGAGCTGTACATGTTTCAACAAAAAGTTTGTGCAATCAAAAATATGTTTATTCACATTTTCTTCCAAATTTGAGTAAAGATATCACCAGAAATATTATCAAAATGTCAAATTTATCGCTCATCTTTCAATATTTTTCATACTCAATTCTTGATAATAATGGCACATGAGATTTCAATTTAAGCTTCAATATTTTCTATTTAAAGTTAACAATTTCTTTAACAGTGGAATAATCTTTATTAGTAGAGTAGATCCACAATTAAAAAATGATCTTAATTTGTCACTCTCATCCCAAGAATTGATTTTATGTCCTGCAAACATAAAAGCGTCTCCAAATGAGGTCTTTAAAATGTACCTCATAAATTGAGAAATATGCTGTTTCTCTAAAGCAATTCACTCAAAAAGAAATTTTAATGGACTTTGCTGGTAGACCACCTGCTTCCATATAAAAAGCATGAAAATTAACTTTGAAGCTATAATGTCAAACACATACTCAAGACTCATACTTATTCCTTTATGAAGCAATTGTAAGTTTTGCTTCTAAATAATTGTCTCCTCAGGAATAAATTTAGCTCTATGACAATTCCCAAACGTAAAAATAATAGGGCGCTAGAACAGGCCATTGACGAGTAGAAATTTAAGTTGATGAAACTTTATGTAATCCATTTCTTAGATCAAAACAGATGATCCCATCTGATGAAACTTTGATAGTAGTCAGGCCAAAAACAAAATATTACTCACTGGACTGTCTGCAGACTCTCGATTCATTTTGGCTTGCATATTAATTTTCGTAGTTGTTAGTGTCACTTTGACTATGGACATACTTTTACAAGATATCACTTACAAATGTACATATTTTAAACACAGTAAACATTATTTACAGCAATATTTTGCTTTAGCACAAGAAATATTGGGTAAATGACCACATCTCTATCGAGGCTCATTATGCATTGTAAACACTAACCCATATTGGAATGTAGTAATTTATTTATACATACCAGTTATAAATATCAACATTCAAAGAAGCTTTGCCAATAATTACTACATTAACCACAAATCCAGTTAACTATAAGCTCTAAAATAACATAGTTCTCAACATTTTAAAACACATAGCTATAGAGTTTCTACATGATGAATCGCTTTATTTAAAAGGCTCATTTTACACACACAAACTGTTTCAAGGTTCTGGTTCAACAATTCCAATTCTGACATCAACTAATTGTTGTTTTAAAGAACTGTAAAATTATCGAGTATGTAAAAAATTCAGTACGTGAATATATTGGACTGAAATTTTAAGGCAAAAACATAGTCAAAACTAGTACTAATATTAATTATTTATTTTTGTAGTAATTTGTATATTTTCTATTCTTGTAATTGAATTTTTCATAAAATTTGGCAATGCGAATTTTTAATCATAAAACATAAAATAACACATCAGAACCCAACTTGCATTACAATATACTTGAACTAGATTTAAGTCTTGAATTAATTATTAAAGACTTCATGAAAAAACAACAGTACTTTTTATTGCACCTACTATAAACATTTTTCTACGTAAATACAAGAGAAATAATTAAGCAAATTTTTAAATTCATGTTAATTTTATCATTGTGGCTCTTTTTCTTAGTTTATAATTGAACTTCACATAAAGTTATCTATGATTTTTTTACTCAGACAATAGGTATCACCTTCAAATGAATGAACATTTATATTTACAATTCCAACATGACTACATATTTATAAGCATAACATTTTTAAACTGAATAAAAGCATAATTGGATGATAAAATATTTCCAGTTCTCAATAAAATTTCAAATTATAAGCAATACATTTTGAAATCAACTAAAGTATTAATGGAGGATCAAATACTGTTTACAATTAGTAACTATAACAATTTTTTATTGAAATTCTACAACAGAACAGAATTTATTAAACTGTTTGATTAAATGAAACGTTAGAAAATAGAGTTTAGGACTGAATTTAGCTGTTATCGTCGACAGATTGAGACATCTCTGTGTATGACTCATTGTAGGGTAAGCTTGTCAAGTGGCTCTAACCAAACTAGACGTGACAGACAGCCAGCAGAGCACAGTTACCGTATTGTGAAAGTGCTGCTGTACCAGGTCAACTAACTGTACAGGACCCTTTCCCCAGCCACTGTGGTGTATATGGGTAATTACCCAAACAACCTAGTCACTGAAGCCTACAAACTTCAACTAGTACAATAATTACAGTTTACAGCAGTGTAGAGACCCCACATGCTCTACAGAGAAATAAATACCTTTGTTTTTAATGCATGTCAAAAATAAGTTTGTACTACCAATGTTGATATTACTAATTTATTTAAAAACCATTATTTCCAACACTTAAAATACATTAAGATTAACGAAGTATCAACACACCACTAACGTTTTGAGTTACAGATTATTTAAACCTTAAAATTCCAATGTAGAAACATATTAATATATTGAAGCAGCTCTGAAATATATTAACTTACTTTCAATTTATCAATTACATGTAAAAGAGCAGAACATAATAGTGAATATGTACTTGAAAAGTGTTTTTGTATACACTATATATCTAATTTCTAGACCAGTTTAGTAGATATGAACGTTATGCCTCAATTGCTTACTTGGTGTTGTAGAAAAAACGTAGCAGTTGAACCATTCCAATTAAAAATTAAAAGTCACACATAATAAAATCACTTATGCTGCACTTATGTCTATCCACTAGAAGACCAAATTATGTAATGGCAGCAACACATGAGATTAATTGTAAAAAAAATTAAATATTAAAGAAATTATGGGAATTATTTCCATTGTATTACATACCACATTGACAATTAAAAATAATATTTTCTTAACACTCTAATTTAGTTACACTATATACATATTATTGTTGATATTGTTAAATTATAAAATCTATTTAGTTAATATTTTATCAAAATACGAAAATTCGTAAATTATAAAATATACAAGGACTTACCCTTTCCACCAAGGTTCAGGTAAGCTCTTGAAAAGACCAAATGAATTTATGAACGACCCAAGGTTGAGTTGGTGAGGATTGAATGATTCATCTATTCCTCCTGAAATAATAATTTAAAATAATAAGAATTTGTAGAGGTCATTTGTTCAGAAATATGCTGACAAGTAACATATCAACTACTCTTTTTTTGATAATGCAAACATTTGACAATCAATTTGACTGTTTCTTCATAATGTATATAATGGTATGTGGAGTGACAGAATACAGAACATATTGACCCAAGACTGAAGTGAACAAAACGTATTATTCACAATATACTGTATTATCTATCTATTTCTTTAAAGAATTACAGTCTGATTGATTGTTTATGTTCAACTTTACTCTTTAGTTCAACTTTACTCTTTACTTCAGTTTTTCACTTGATTGTTGATCAATGATAAATAAATACAGTAGTAGAAAATGTTGAAAGTACAATTGGGAAGGGAAAAATGTGTTTGCTTTGTGTTAGCAACTCAAGCTGACATTAAAATACGGTGTACTTTTTCTTATTATTTTTTATGAGATTATCGCAATACTCAACAAGGAGACTCTAAGCTAGAATACAGATATTCATAACTGATCAAACAGACTAGCTAAAAATACTAAGAGTAACCTGTAATTGACATAGTATGTGGTATTGTCGATTCGGATTGTCAGTCACACTGTTATTCTCGTTAACTCCTGATCATCGAGGTCTGTTTAAAAAGTTTAGTCCAGTAATACAGCACCAACAAGTAATTAAAAATTGAGCAATTCAAAAATTTGAGCTTCTTGCAGAGTAATTACATATTTGTAGTCACCATGGTGCCTTTATTGTAATATTTAGCAATCGTCTACATGAACAAACTGTTTTCCCACTAATTGTGCAGCACATTTGTATGACAAACACTCAACTAATTAGCTACATTCTACTAGTCGAGAATATTCATCAGACTAACCAGCTAATTCAGGCTCTGCCTTCTCTTCTTGTCTATTCTCCTTTGTCTTGGGAGACTCCAGCTTGGTGTGGAGCCCGTCTCTCAACACATCAGGACTTGCCAGAACTGTGACCTCGGGCTGTTCTGCCGGCTTAGCTTCCTGGTCGGCTTCTGCCTTCGGTTGATGAGCGTTCACCAGCAAAGTGTTCACCCTGTGTGCAGCCTGCTCCAATGTTTTCATTCTAAAAAACATATGAATTTCTAAAGGACACATTTATTAACGTTTTCCTGCAGACATAAAATGGTTTTAAATTTATTTAAAACCTTATGATATTAACCAAATAAAAAATAGCTTTTATTTGCATTTCCTTTTGTACATGAGTGTATACTCTTTACTTAAAATATTTAATAATCCACAAATTGTTAGAAATTATCATTACGAAAACACAAAAACAAGAATTCTTGAAAAGGTGATTTTTATTTTTATTCAGACCTAGTTAGCTTTCTGACATAATCAGATGGTATTATTAGAATTGTTTTTATTGTTATTTACCTTTTTTTGTTCTCTTTTAAGCCTCAGCTTCAGCTATGTCGGCTTTGATGTACACTGGTTTATTTTTTCAAAGTACACACACTGTTTTGTATCTATACATGATTGGCCCTCCCCGGGATTTGAACCCGTGATCTCTCAGTTAGAAAGCCGAGACTATAACCATTAGTCTACGGAGGAGGACTTTATGTACCTTAATTGTTTTATTTATTTAGTTTTACTATTGCAATATTATTATCGCTTTTACTATTTATCAGCTGGTATCTGATACATAAGTATATTTCTAAAGTAAAATGGGGGACATTCATGTTTTAAACACTTCTTTCAAACAATAATTTGTATTAAGGGAAATTAATTATGGTAAACATCCACAGTTAGGACTTTATTTAAATAAATAAATAGAATATACATTTCTGAAGGTTTTTATTATTAACCTCAGAGGGGTTGCAATCATGAACTAATGAACTACACGCAGGTCTCACTTTCGTAATTATTTACACTTAAACTTACTCCTCCAGAATTTGACCTTGCAGCAGAGAAATGCACTTTAATTTTGTTTGTTCATTAGATTTTAACTTGTAAAAAAATAATAAAACTTCAAAGAGCAGTTACAAAATTATTTAAGTTAATTGATGATTTAGCTCTTTCCAGATACATTGTTGGAATATTCCTAAAGCTTTAGCAACAAGAAAGTAAATTATTCATTAAACTTAACAAAGCAAGAACCTAAATGGCTGCTTGTGAAACTGTGTTAATAATAAACAAACAGTGGGCCATTAAAGCAATAACAATCACATTCAACAATCTCATGAAAGTGTATAAAGTTATTTAATCTAAATGATGTTTCTATCATGAACCAGATATTCAGTGGCAGTGTACTTGAGTGTAAAAATAAACTAAAATTATGTGTTCAAATCACTCAGCACCCACACTCATGTATCATTAATTATTCTGTTATAAGATTTTCATATCAGTCCCCTAACATCAACAAAATTAACTTCATTAAGATAGAGTAGATTGTGGCAAATATAACAGCTTGATAAAACTGTTGATAATGCGTACCTAATTAATTATATAACTGTATTTACTAACACTTTTGGATGTTGGAACACATAACTAAATAAAACAAATTGTATGAAATTTCAACATACACAGCATACTGCATGCCTGATATATATATATACACTTTTTTATACTTCCTAGAATTGTGGGTATGAAATCTGGCGACATATAGTAGCAATTTAATCTGTTCTTTGTTGTTAATTTCAATAAGTGAAATATACAATATACATATATATACATATATTACAACATCAGAAAAATATTGATAGAATTTTAAAATACATATAATGTTATCTGTTTGAAGTTTATTTTTCACAATGGAAAGATTTGGAAAGAAACAGGATTTTTCTGGACATGTGCCATCCTTCAGTGATACAAAAAAATTCAGTGAACGATAGCAAATGTCCAGAAAAATCATGTTTCCATTCACATATAATGTGTATTAAGTTTACTAATGGAATATTTAGAACCTACAAGTTTGACAATGGGATGTCACTGGTATTACTCAATAAGCATATCTTTTTAATTTTTATTTACAC
Organism: Homalodisca vitripennis; assembly: GCF_021130785.1. Taxonomy (NCBI): domain Eukaryota; kingdom Metazoa; phylum Arthropoda; class Insecta; order Hemiptera; family Cicadellidae; genus Homalodisca; species Homalodisca vitripennis. Next base: position 73,256,871 of record NC_060207.1, read on the forward strand.
ATACATACATTAAAGCTTTAGCTTTGAATAAAACTATTCTGAGTAATGAAAGATTGTTTGAGAACTAGACATATGATTAGGTCATGTAGATATCAGGATTACATTAGTATTTATTGTTATTATTACATTACTAATATAGGTTTAATCTGCTAGTATCAGATTCCACAAGACATCTAATCTTATCTTATAATGTATCATTTTATCTTGAAGAGGCAAAAAAAGTTGTGGAAGTGTTTCAGAGGAATGCTATTTTCTCCTGTATCGAGCAACTGCATCAATATTTTTAATACACACATTAGTACCATATGTATCATTGTTTAACTTAAAATGTAGAGCTTATCAATGTAGAGCCCAAGAAACTACTTCTTTATGACTCCAGCTACTGGAAAATCTTAAAAGTCAACTAGTCACTAATTGTAAAATCAGTCCTAATGTTTTTCAAGTAATGTACCTATATTTTTATTTTTTTTATAGGAAACACATCAGACTTCAGTCATGGCAGTGATTTTGGGCTACTATTAATTTAATAATTTAGATACAGTTATTTTACAGCATGTTTTCAAACTACTAATCCCATATCTTCTGTTTCTTTACAAGTTGGTGAATGGTTTTCTGGACTGCCCTGTTCTGGTAGAGAGAAATAGACCTATGTGTCCTGAGAGAAACCAGGTTGATGTCTGTTTTTAGCCACAGATTTTGGCCTACGAAATATGCCCACAAGCCACAAAACTAGTCCGTTACAATTAGGCTAGGAGTGTTTGCGGGAGAAATCCATTTCATCAACAAGATATTGTATTCAGTCATAAAAATTTCAAATTTTATCTAAATGTAATAACTACTTTTTCTATTTCCTTTTGTTAGTTACATCTCGATATTTCTGGTTCTGGTTGCTGTAGTAAATGTTTGTTACTGGTACTAATTCTGTTAGATATGTATTATATTATTATTATTCATTATTGTACCACATTGTTACATCTATTTCGTTACTACTGATTGTTATAACATTTATTTTATACCTACACCCTCATTACTAAATATTTTCATTGTGTAAAAATGGATATACCATTGAAAATAAATAAATAAAACGAGGAGTTTTAGACAGCTATTAAAAGAGTATCCATCTAACTTCAGTTTTCACTAGCTCAACTACCAGCCTATTAAGGGAGTAATATATTAAGGGAGTTATAAAATAATGCAAAATCACTTTCCCTAAAACTAAATAAACTAATTGTTGTATATTAAATATCAACATACATATTTATTGAGCACCTTCTAGCTAAGAACAAAGCAAACAATTGACAAAGTCTCCCAACTGTCAGTTCCTATACGTGTTTACAGTAGAACACTGGAGAAGTATTATAATAGGAAACTATACAGAATCATGTTTGCTGCTAAAATATGGTCTGCAGTATAATACACGGCCACCACAACAATCAAACCATCAATATCGATGATTATCGAATCATCGATATTCATGATTATCAAATAATCAATATTAATGATTATCTAAATCTACTGAAACCAAACTGTTAACCACATTATAGTATTTCAAATTAATTACAGTAGTTAGGCAGTTTTTATATCTTAAAAAGTAATAAATTAATGATGAATAAAACACTATCTACACTATGTATATTTGTAAAATATATACAAAGAAAATAGTGTAAATTTAGCAAATCTCTTTTTATTACTTTGAAACATAAATAAGATGTCTCCATCTTGTGACACATATAACACATGTGCATCACCCTTGTACTTGCAGCCATTACTCAAATATCACACATATGATTTTACTTTGTTTTAATTGGTTTGGAACAATAATATTGAACCGAATTAAATTATAGGTTTTTAAGATTGTACTATAGAGAAGGTATATGTTTTTATGTAAAAGAAATATAGGTATTTAAGATTATAGAAAATAATAATACTTTAGTTATATTTTTATAACCATGGTAGCCTCATTACAACTACAAACCTTATTAGTTTTATAACCACAAGCCTCATCACAAAACAATAACCAATCTGCAATAATATTTCTGCACCTACTGATGCCCTCAAAACTACATTTGTTTATTTAAGTCATACTTAGGTTTTTTCCAACTAAAATAGTACATATATTAACTAAAATTATTATTACATTTATTAAACCAGTTTAGAGTTTTAAATTGCGCTTGATTTTGTACCATCTTGTTTGTTTTGACTTTTCTTTCAAGGAAACTATTTGTTTTTCATCTTTAATTTTAATTTTCATCTCCTCACAAAAAACTGGATACTTTAGATTTAAAGAAGCATGATCATTATCATGTAGCCATTTGAAACATTATTCAATGTTTAAAAATACATTTTGGCACAAAAACATGCATGTTCATCGGCATTGTTCTCGTCAATGACATTATTCACTAATGATTTTACTTTGTTTGAATTAATTTAACTTTAAACAATAATGTTACTATTTACATAAAAACAACTAGCAATTATTAATTATGAATATCTATAGGTCAAATGTTTTAATATTGAAGTTTATATCATTCGAATCAACAGTTGATTCGTCTGTCATAGTGGCCACTTACTATACTACAGTTAAAGTACGTAATGTATGGTCAAACATTTAATCTCAAAGGAATTGGGAATTGAGTCAGTTAACAAATCTAGTCTAGTAACCCCATAGCCCTAGGCTAACATGATAAGTTAAATAGCTTTCCTAGGAGTATATTTGTTCCATTAGTTTTGGACCCTGGTTGCTAAATATATTCTGCATAAATAATTGGTTATTAGTACTTAACATAGTAAATATTAAAATAAATAAACTTACTCTTCTTGAAAAGACTTCCATAATTGAGTGTTAGATGTAGACAATACATCACCCAAGAAATCCTGACCGTAAGCATTTCCTAACCACAAAGCCGCAACCAAAACCAACAAAGAGATTGACCGGCTTCCCGATAGCCTATGCATTTTTATTTGGAATACCACAATATTACAGGTGTTTTAAAGTTTCCTGCACAAAGAAAATCAATCCAACCTTTCGAGTTACTCGAATTAACCGCGAAAGCCGCAACACAACAGCGATAGTCTCGTTCGCCAGCTGATTGTCAAATATATTGTCTAGTAGAGGGGGGGGTCCTTAAATATGGACGGCGAACACGTCAAGGCTGCGCGCGCATCGTCTGGAACCTTCCAACTCTGACAATTTATTATTGTCCCACTCCCTGGAAATCAAATCCGAGCCCTGCTTCCCGTTCTTATCGTGATTTCCTACTTACAAACAAGTAATGAAAGCAGTTTATGAAACTATTTCAACGATTCACATATTTTAATGATTCATATATGATAAATAATTTAAAACTAACAATAAAAACTATATATACATAAAATGTATTTGACTGTTACTAATACAATATACATTATAAAAAGAAGCCATGCCTTTCTTACTTGAAGAAATATATACAATGGGTCATTAAATATGTACCATAAGGCCAAATCTGGATATATATATATATATATATATTTATATATATATATATTTCCAGACCTAAATCCATTATATGTATTCGCTCTCTGTTTGTAGTATCCGGAAACCTGATCCAATTTTTATTGTAAAAGTAGGTACATAACCTAGATTTTTTTTAATCGACAGAGAAATTTGAACTAGGAAAGACATTTATCGTTAGGTTTTGGTGGGGATCGAAATGGTAAGTGTTAAAATATCAAACTGAGTACTATTTTTTCAGATATCCTCGTATCAATGTAGCTCAATACAAGCCAATCCAATTCATCACATGCTCAAATAAAAGTCAATTAGCATGAGATAACGAAATAAATATCGAAATTTGGCTAACAGGGGCAATTCTGGTTTCATTACCTCAACGTAGTGAACCCTAACAATCGACAAGCAGCAAAATGTTTTAGTTTGTCAAACCCTAGCGACTGCATATTTAGCCCGATTTTCTTCAAATGTGGCACAAAATTCCTCTTTTAAATGCACATCTTAAGTTCGTTATTCAAGCCATTTGGAACCAATAAGGCGTAGCCTAACGATAAAACTTAATTCAACGATTGTCGTATAATGGGTTCAAGCCATTCTACCGATCGGGCAATGATAAACCTAAGAGTATTTTGCCCTTAAAAAGCATCTTAACGAAATGTAGCATAGTGATTTTATGAGTTCAAACCAAGAACGTGGCTTGATTTCAATCTGATGTGACCAGAGGGGGCGAAGTCCTTAGATTTTAATGAAAGCAGTGAATCAAGTGACTGGTCTGGGTCTATTATTATTTGATAGATATTACTACTCTAATTTGGCATGGTATTCTACTACTTATGTGCTAACAAGGATTGATAGCAAACACGTTTGTAACAAAGGCGGCAGACCCCTAAGGTGAAGCAAATTCTAAATAACACTGTTCTGGGGGCTTTGTTAAGGAAGAGTAGTTGACAAAATCTGACCGCGGTTTAATACTGGCTGATTACAAAGTCTTGGACCCAATTTCTATTAAATGACCAACGGGGCGAAGACTTACGAAGAAGCTTTACTACTATAAACGACTATAATTTGGTCCCCACCAGAAAAGGTGTAAGCTTTTATTTGAAGCCCGATGTGGCCAATCTTAGATTTTATCCCAAACCTAATTTCACCTCCAAAATTGTTTAATCTATTAAAATTGTGGTATGATATTTTGCTATATTTCTCACCATTACGTCACAACATGACTTTAAATTAGGAATTTACATTAAAGTTCATAAGTTTGGTTCTCTTTGTGTCATTGTCAAACAGATTGCCGACTTGTACAACCTTACAATGTTTTGTACTTAAAGTGAGACAGGCTATAAAAGCAAGCTTACATGTTTATGGATTCGTTACGGTTTACCTATTAAATAGTGTTTTTTTTCTTTCACAGTGTTACCTACTTCTATTACTCCTTGTAACCGACGGGATACGCATAATTTTCATTATGGATCTAGAATAATAATAAATTTGCCAGTTGAGTTGTCATTTGAATAATGTCCATAAAAATATATTCACACCATATTTGTTATATTTATATTTGGCCTTAATGTTATGATTAGTCGAAATTGGTTGACAGAATTCACTGAATATAGCGTAGTCGAACACTCGATATGACACAAAACAATTTTATGATTATCTGTTTTCCTGTATGTTTTTATACGGTATATAATTGCTGAGATGTAATTGACTGGACGTATCAATATGCAGCGAAAAATCAAAGTTGGTTTTTTATTTAATTTTTCATTTAATTGTGTGTCAAAGCGATTTTAACGAAAATTTATATTCGAGTAGTTAATGTATAGATTGGTCCCAAAATTAAGACTCCAATTTAATCAAATGTGACAAAAGGAAATAACCACTGTTACAAGAGTACAAAAGCTAGTTTAGATATGTTTTCCTCCCATCATTTAAGCTGTAATTAATATTAGGTGATGTACTTATTTTTTATCAGTATTTATTAATAATGTTTGGACCAGAGGCCTCCGTAGTAAATTGTCTTAACACTGTTTTAGCTACATATTCTTGTATACATTATTTAAATCTACGGTAGTAATTAAAAACTTCAATCAAATATAACCAGCTTCTTCAGCGATACGAAAAATATTATTCACATTGACATGAAGCTTTAGGAATATAGCCCATACTATATCTAAACCAGCACGGCTTCTGGAGGGACTGGATATTCAGGGTTGGTATGTGTGAGGAATCGGGGTAACCACACTGTGTATTTTCACTATTGTCAAATAAAAGTAGGTCATGACTTATTTATTTCACTGTTATTTAAAACAAAATTAAGTTTAAACTACCACAAGAAGTACATTTAAACCGCTTATTTAAATTTACATAAACATAAACAAAAATGTAACCGTTTGAAATCAAAGTTATAAAATGTTTTTTTCAATTTACGACTGCAGCTAACCACTAACCGGAAGTCTAGACACCTAAGCAGCTAATTAGTTAATTGCGTTACTTTCAAACATGAAGTTGTGCAATTAACGTTTCAAGCATCAATACTAGTTTACGTTATAATAATTATGGTAAAAATGTATATACAGTGCACATACAAAATTACAAACAAAAGCTTACAAGTTACGCAAACTATTTTTAATTGTAATATTTTAATACACCCTTTTTGTCGGAATCCCTCATTGTCATATCTAATAACTAAAAACAGATTTTTAAATCACATAGGCTACATACGTTGTCTGTTTAAAGACTTGGAGTTCACATACATTTTACGGAAAAATTTAGTTTTGGTTACACTTTGCCAATGTCCACGTAATTTATGATGAAAGGCTTCATTCGTTGAGATCTAAGTGCAGATTAAAGTACTTAATTAACATCTTCACAAACTACACGAGGCTGTGAATTTTGAAGTGTCAGCCTTCGGATACACAGTATATGAATGTAACCAGCACAAGTGCGCTATATTTACAAGTAGGCCTTCGGATTGCTGAGTGAAGACAATCGCAATAAACACAAAACCATAGCACGTAAATGGTATGTGCTTCTTAAATTGTGATTTTATTACCTCAAATAGCACCACATTTCTTAATTTACAAAACTCGTTTTATATATAAATTTGAAAACAAACTCTCCAGTAATATGCTTTTTATTTTTGTGAGACCTTTCGGGCTCAAGGAAACATCATCAGACCCACATAACTTTATAAACGTGGTTACAATAATAATATAAACAATTTTGCACTTAAATAAAAACACATGTCGTTATTGGAGAGTTTGTTTTCAAATTTATTAAGAATTCCAGTAAGAAAAGAGCTTCTAGAATGTAAAACTAGTTTTATTTTAGAAAATAACAATTTAATTTTTAGAAAGAGAATGGGTTGTTAAATTTACTTCCTCATTTAACTTAAAAAGTTGCATTTTTTATAATTAACACAACAATTACTATTAAAAATTCCCTAAGTTGACTTTATGCTTTAATTTGTCGTATTATATCCTAGTCATTATTTGTGATGGACGAAAATAAGACTTTTGGAAACATTAGCTCCTAAAGATCTTAATCACTTTCAGAGATGTCAATCTGGCTAGTGAAAACGTACCTAATTAACATAGAATTTACTACAAGTATTTAAGTTAAATGCTGTTGTATAAAAATTAATTGTATTAATACCTACTTAATTACTTGTAACTTTGGTAAATTATTTATGAAACACAAGAAAACATTATTTAGCTGATATAAAACTAACAACATGATTAATTCATACCAAGCTTTGTTTTGATATGGAGGGCTCGGGTGAATTTAAACTCATTTACAACATTAAGTTTATAAATAGACTAGTAGTTACCCGCGGTGTCGTAGGTTTTGAACCTATATGAACACTTCTGACTCGAGTCAATTAATTTCTTCTCACCGCCAAGAAAATATTTGAAAAGTTTATATTTATAGTTATTGGTAGTTTAATCCGATCTCAATATTTCCTAATTTAGCTTATTTCCCGATCAAGAAAATATACAGGGTGTATCCGTAATGTGCAGAGATATTTCAGGAGGTAATTCCATGGAACAAAATATAGAAAAATGTCCTATAAAGGTATGTCCTAAAATGTTTTTTTCCCATAATTTTGTTGTTTTTTTTTACCAAATAATTTATATCTCTAGAACGGCTTAACTGATTGGGTTCAAATGTTGCATATTGCTCATCCATACAAATATTATGTTTTCAAAAAAATAACAATTTTCCTATATTCCGTTTCAGAATAGCAGAATATTATTTTATTAAACTTAAATAACTCAAAAACAGTAAATTTTTATAACATTTTTTAAGAGAAATGTTTGAAGCCCATTAAATTTTCTATCAATTTACATCACTTTTTAAACTATTTGTTTCTTAAATGTAAAAATTGTTCAAACAATGTTAAGCTCTTGCATAAGTTACTTTTTTATTTCTCTATGATATTAATCAAAATACCATATTTAAATTGTAAACTAATCAGCTGATAGTTATCCATTGTTAGTAAATGCATGGTCAACATAAGCATTATTGTAATAGCATTCAAAGTGTGGGATAGAGGTTATTTTTTGGTATTGACCTGTTTTGTTGATTTGTTATTTTTATTATTTAATAACAAAAACAAAATGGCGGTTATATGAGAAAAAAAATGCATTTTAGGACATACCTTTATAAGACATTCTTGCTATATTTTGTTCCATGGAATCACCTCCTGAAATATCTCTGCACATTACTAATAAGCCGCGTTTACACTAGAAACAAAAACATGTTCCTGGAACTTTGTTTATAAACTTTGTTTATATTTTGCTACTATCATGAAATATTTTGCACACAATGTTCCTAAACATTTTAGGACAGCCACTCTTGAAGATGTCGTCTGACGAGGAGGATGTTCTTCTTCTAGCTGCCGCTACCTGTGTTTTGTTAAGCCGCGTTTACACTGGAAACAAAACATGTTTATAGACAGTGTTTCGGAACAATGTTCCTCAAGTCGAAGAATAACTACTTGGAACAATGTTTATAAAAAATGTTTCGGAACAGAAATTCGGTGTTTCTCCACATGTTTCTTGTTTCCCGTAGAAAGCGGTAAGATCAAAGGGTGTTTATAAACATTGTGGAATGTTTCGGAAACACAAGACGTTTAGATATAGTAACATTGTTGAGAAACATAAATCATCAGGTCTACCAATAATTTTTATGCGTTCTGTTGGTAGAACAAGTTGTCAGTATGTTTTGTTTCGATGGAATGAAAACAATGGTGTTATACAAAGTCAAGAATTCCAAAAATGTGTTGCTTCTATCGACTTGTCATGAAAAGCCATCAATTGATAAGGACTCAAAAAAACCTCTAACCATTGAGACATACAACGCAACCAAAGGTGCAGTTGATACTTTGGATCAAATGTGGCATCAAATGACGTGCAGCCGAAAGACGAGGCGGTGGCCATCATGTGTATCTTTTGGCATGATAAATATCATGCTAGTAAATTCATATGTTATTTACACTAGTAACATGGTGAAAATGGGCCCTAAACCGCTTTTAAGGAGAAACTTTGCAATGCAAATCCAATATGACCTCATTACACCATGGCTTCAGCACCGTATGAACTACCCAAACTTACCAAGAAAACTCTGCTAATCAATTGCTGAAATAATTAAGGCACCTCTTCAAACAAACAAAGTTAATGTCCCTCAACACCTCCGTCGAACAATTTGTGGAATATGTCCATCAGCAAAACGGAGGATGACGTCAATCTTTTGCTGCCGATGTGCCAATCCAATCTGTGCCGAGCATCGCGGAAGATGCTGTGTCCATTGTATAGATGAGATTTAACCATAGACTTAGTTTTAAAACGGCTTACTAAGCTGTATTGTAAGTGTTTATACGCAATTAAATAATGGCATTTGTTTACAATAAAATGTATTTCTACATTTTTTGAATCCTGTCGTAATTTTTATGATTCGTTAGCTTTAACGTAACTTTTTGAACACGTTAGCTCTCTAGGGTTAAGGTCTTTGAATAGGTCACTTCCTCTATAAACACCTCGTGACGCAAGTGAAGGCCTTACCCAGAATCTCCTGGGTTCTCTGTCACATAACAAAACACAGGTAGTGGCAGCTAGAAGAAGATCATCCTCCTCGTCAGATGATATCTTCAAGAGTGGCTGACCTAAAATGTTTAGGAACATTGTGTGCAAAATAGTTCATGATAGTAGCAAAATATAAACAAAGTTTATAAACAAAGTTCCAGGAACATTGTTCATAAACACCCTATGGTCAATATTTGGAATTTGGTGAGTAGATCAGTATTAGTTTTTAACAAGGTAATGACCACGTGTCGAGTAACAAGTTTCGCTGCAAACTTCATTCACACAGTTAGGTTACGTGTGTGTTACTAGGTCACATGTTAAAATGTATGATTATAATAAGTTGGTTCAAACATGTATTTAATCTGAGAATTTCTCGTCATTAATGTTACCCATGAAACCAATTACAATCTTCGTTATTGGGTATAAAAGAAAGTTTCGTTAACATTCAGCTAAATGTCAATGGCATTACCATCATCGAACTCAATGTTGCCTATAATAGGATAATGATTATACGAGTAGTCTATAGTTCAGTTAGCTCTCGCGATATCGTGAGGACACATGAGTAGACAGAAATGAAAATTTTCCAGCCTCCAAGTAATAGTCTTCACTATTGCTCAGTCAATAATTTGAAAATCAAATATCTTTAATCCACAGAAATGAAAAAGTAATCTGACGGGCTTGAAACGTCTTGATGACTGATCCCAAATGGCTTGTCATAAAACATGTTAAAATTTGGTAACAACGGAAATCAAAGAACGACACGCTCAAATTAAAAAGACATTTGAAACAAGAAGCTTTGAAAACTGCACGTAGGAAAAGTTTTTATTTAAAACATTACACTCCTACATCTAACTGAAATAAACAGTTTTTACAAAAGTTCATCATTTACTTTGAAGTGCCATTTTGGTACCCATTAGAAATAAAATTCGTTTAACATTCTTGCTTATCTATAATATCAAACAATTACGGATAATATAGGACTTTGTAAGAGCACGACCTGACATATTATATCTTAACAGACTATTACAAGCAATTTTGTATAATAATGGAGAAAGTAACTCAGGCTGCAAAGCGCATGGGATTGACAGACATATCTGGAGTGCAAGTAAAGAGCCCAAGGCCATTTGACAGGTTGTGCGCAGGTAGTCGGAGAGTCACGCTAGCCATATACTAACATATTATACACGCTATTGTATATAACAGGATATTTGATTATACAGCAATTCTAGAAGAAGGTATCGTATGAGTACTTTACACAGCTCAATGACTGATCTTAAAACCAATACATGTTTTTAACGTATTCAATAATTTCTTAACTATCAGTTAACCGTGGTTTGTACGCAATTTCGTAGGCTTGGCCCGTGTATGAACATTTCTGGTTCGAGCACATTATATTTCAATTTTGCGTTTTCCTGGTTTCTCGATCAAGAAAATGAATGTACATATACAGTTCAGAGAAGCCAACTTCTGTCAAAAGACAACTAAGATGGGTTTATTTTAAAACAGTCTTTAAATTTATTGTAAAAGTTAAATACTAACTTTGTCTTTTATGTCTAATGATTAATATCTGCTAAAAGTATACAGTTCAAATGATGTCAACAATGACATTATTTACGTGTTTGTTTCTTTATAAACGAAACATTTTTTTTAATACTTTAGAACGTTCCGAGCTGGAATTGAATTGGTACATTAGTTCAAAAGCACAGTCCAGTGAACTTTCATCAAGCGTAGTTCTTGTCGACTGGTCCAGAGGGTAGTCTTCGGAGTCAAATTCTGACCATCTTATGTTTTAGACCATTTTCTAAGGTTGATTAGTATTTACCTAATGCTGAAATCTAAAACGGCGTGAAAACTAATGGTTACTCCTTAGAGAATGTGCACACTACAAATATAAACAAATTGAAATAAATGGTTAAATTTATTGAACACATGGTAGTGCGGTTATGAGACAATGTTACACAGAACAGTTGATTACATTTTATACGCTCTTTCAAATTCAATATTTCACAACTTCGGGGACCAATATGGGATTTTTCGCTTCTTTAAAGACCAGTGGGGTTTAGCCCGGAGAGATTTTCGAAATAAGAATTGGCCTATATTCATACCAGGGACCGTATAGCTATATAAAATTTCAGAACAATAGGTTGAATAGTTTACGCTTGAAACCAAAACAAAGGCACATTCGCTTTAAAAATAATTAGGATGGCTGATAAAAAAAATTAAAAAACACTTATTGTCAGAGATTGTTTTGCTTTTGGGCTGTTAAACAAGGCTAGCATCGAAATTAGTTTTTCAATACTTCTGCTTCTGACTATCTCTTAGGAAATACAAAAGAACATGAACTTCTATAAAAAAACAAATGCCACCTATTGGGAGATGTGTACATTTTAGATTATTACATTAGGGGTATGCAGGTGTATTAACGAATTGTTCAAAAATGGGAGGTTCTTTATTAATCTTAAGTACTATGGAATAAACCCTAAGTGCCTCTAAAAATATAAAAATCGAAAAAGAAATGTCAAACTATCGCCTGATTATCACAATAGCAGTACAGTTTGTTATATCAATAATTTGTAAAAATTCTTCTTTCTTAAGTTTTTTATATATTTCCAAATGGGGTTTTTTTATTTACAATATTCATTGCTCTTTTAGTGTAATGTAATCACCTTACAGTTTCGGATGGCTAAAATCGTGTTTTATATAATATGAAGTTTGAACTCTTCAGACGTTTTAATGTGTTAATAATGGTTTTAGTTCTAACAAACTAAACAGCCTTCGTAGAGAATCCAATGACTGATTGGGCGCGTATCTTATCAATATAAAACAAAGAGTAATTTACAAGGCTAGCTCAAATATAAATCACCAATTAGATTATCGATAAGGAGGAATTCCTCAAGATTCTCTGTTGGGTGGTATTCTCTTCATCCTTTGTGTGACTACATTTCTTATAATGCCGTCTGGAATGCATCAAGAATTATTTTGATTTTTCCAACCATAACTTCAGTAAACTTTGTCTCGTGAAGTGTCTATATTTTTTCTTTGTCTGTTCTCGAATGCTAGAAATAGGATAGATGGTCAGCTCGTGATGAAATAAGTAGGCCTACTACTACTGTATGCTATACTGTCAGTTAAAATACAAATTAGTTTTTTTTATCACTTATTTGTTATTTAAGGAAATCTAGCTGATTTTATTGCAGGTAAAGTTTTATATTGCTACCCCAATCTACCCAATTCCAATGATTTACCTCGATATAAACTGAAAAACGGGAAACGTATGGAATAGATGAGGAAAGAAGTGATAGGAAAAGCGACTATGCCCACTGTACCGATTCTTTGCAGTTCAGCCAATTTCCCCCACGTGGATATCAAAATGACCTCCCTTACCACGTACAACTCCTGCAACCGCATATTGTATCTCCCTTCAGTTCATGTGGTCATACGGAGAACCGTATTCTTGATTTCACAAGCAAAATCCCGCGCCCAGTGATCGTGCACAATGTAAAGACGATATTATTAGTTTTCGAACAGAGTCAATCGTTTATTGTAATACTTTCCCACTTTTGTTCCATTCTACGAACGGAATTGCACTCACTATCCGAGTGTCAAGTACACTCACACGTCGTTGTCTCTTGCGGACCATATCGGGGCTACTCATTAGTGCCCGACAATTGTTCATGAGCCACAAGTCCGGGCAGCATCAAGTACTTCCGCACTCATCATGTCGCACACAGCATCATGGTTAGTGTGATCACCGTGTTCTGTGCCGTATGTGCAGCGATACATGACTGCCGGCAGGGACTGGACGTCGTCTTCTTTTAGGTCGTGTGCTCATTAGCAGGAAGTTAATTCAAAAGTGGATGAACAGGATACTTATAATCCAGACTTAAATTTCAAGGTATTTATCGTCTACTGAGACAGCTATCGTCCGGTAGCCACTCAATGTCATGGCTGCGTATTATAGTACTCTGATAATTTCCTTGCATGGTGAAGCATTTTTCCGGACATTTGCAATTCAGCTATACATAAAATCAATAAGTTTACAGATTTCTAATCTGATCTTTTTCTTAGATGGATAACTCACCTATAACATAAATACAATCTAGGTTAAAATAATACTGTTAAACGTCCAATTAAAATAAATTTAATTCGAGGATTTAGTGTTCGTTCAACTTGAAAGGGAACCTATTGGGAACCATCTTGATTTTAGCCCCATAGGGACAATGTTAAACCTCAAAGATTGTTACGTCCGTATTTTTGTCGTAAAATTATGGGAGGTTTATTATTAAACATATATATATATATATATATATATATATATATTATATATATATATATATATATATTAAAAAGTAAACAGCCCAACTTTGTTTGATATATTTATGTTTATACAGAAAAATGTTAAACTTTTTGTTGTTTAACCGTTTAAATATTCAAAAAGTATAAACTTTACAAGAAAAACTAAGAAAATCGATGGGGTGCGCATTAAGCATATATTTAAATTGAGACATTTCCCGTAGTTCTACGATTTATAAATTAGGGCCGTAAAAGGTTTAAAATGTAACGTTATTTTTATGGAAAAAACACACTAGGTTGTTTCACCGGCTCTTTAACAAAAGAAATAAGATTTTACTGATATATTTGAAAAATACTAAATGTCTACTTTAAATTCTCACCACATTTATTCGAAGCATTAAGTGATTGAATTAGCCCTTGTGCACTAAAATATTTCTATTGAATTGTTATCAATTTTTATGTATGGGGAGTCCTGCCTATTATTCGGCCTCTGTACCACATGTATCTCAATATCATATATTATAAATATAACTGTGTACATATTGATCATACAAGACCCTTATCGGTCGAAACAAAACGGTCCTCATATTTGTGTTACACGGAAAGGTGCACAGCTTACGGTGGCTCCTCCTCCAGTGGATTCGTTAACGGAGACTAGCTGTCAGTTATACAGCCTACTTGAAATGCGGAGAGAAAAGTCCTTTTAGTGCGTTTACTCAGCGGTTCACCATTCCTTCAAGGGGATAAATTGTAACGTAACACTTGACCTATGCCATTAAAATTTATTTACAAAAAATAGTAGTACTGAACTAAGGTTAAAAATATATTAGTATTCTTGAATGTAGGTAATCTTTCAAGGAGAAATCGTGTATATTCTCGCCTAAGCGCATAACTGATACGCAATAGTCACACAATATATCAGTGGCTACCGTATAGTACAACGACCGTCCTTCGTGAGTCCTTGGTCAGTTGTGAGGAGCGGTTGCGGCTACAAGGTGAGATGATGTAAATGCGATGAGTAGGCTGCGCCGTCGGCCGCGCCGACCGTCCGTCGGTACCGCACTTTCTCTCGCAGTTTGCAACATCAACATCTGGGTTAGCATCAGTGTTACTGTGGTGTGGTGACCATGACGTACGCCGTCGTGTTTGTGTGTTTGTCCCTTAGTGTTTGTGCGTTTGTCTGCTCCGCCAAACCAACTATCTACGTCAAGAATGAAAATGACAAACTGGAGCCAGGTAAATAGCGCTGTTAGTCTTATTGCTCGGATTATGACAGTTTAATGGTTGGTTTTTCTAAACGAAGAACACGCTAAAGATGTTACTCTTCTTTTAGTCAACATCGTAATACATTAATTAGCTTTCTTCGTTTAGGTAAAGTTGTACTTTTTTACTTTTGGTGATAGTAATTTTAAAATTTGAATGTCGGAAACCTAATATACGCAAGATTTTCAGTAAAGGTGCACTTAAATATCTCAACTGATATTAAACTAACCTCTGTTTAAATATGATAGAAATTATAATTTATGTACGTCCCACAATGCGTTCAAAATCATGAGGACCAACCAAGAAAGGAACAAGAAGCAGAATGCAAGTGAACCAACTAAGATTGGTTAATTTTCAGCATGAATAAAGACTACGAATGTATCGTTAACCTTAATAAATCAGCATATACATAAAACTTCCACTGAATATTTCAAAAAGGCGTTGAAATTTTAAAACACTATTCATACTAAAACATTTTAAGTTCAAATTTAAATTTGCTACATTTAATTGTGCAATGAATTTCAAAAGTATCTATATGTTATGTAATCGTATCTGTACAAAGCAAACTACAGAAACTTATGGTTTGGATGTAGTTCAATGATTAGATAGTTTATAAAGGTTAAATTAACGATAATTATAAAGGTTAAATAAATCAACAATAGAAGTTAGAAAATCTGTAAAGGTGAAAAACAACTAAAATCACACTTGCAGACCTTCTGCAGATCAATGGCAGTGGTTTTATAATGAATGTACTGTTTATTATGATAAATTTTGTTTTCTTTGAAAGGATTATTTGTTTTTTAAAGTTAATGTTCTAACATAAAATTGATGCTCTACAATAAGAGCTTAACCCTAAACTGTTCCTAGTTTTCCAAGCCTTATTATCAACACGTTTTAATGATATAAACTAAAAATAAGAAAAGCAGAACGTGGAGAGTGCGTCAATATTGTCACGACAATAACAGCCGTCACGATTAGTAGACTAATCTTCCACTCTCGTTTTCAACCTCACTGGTGAGGTAGATCTCTTAGCAAAAACAGTGTAGAAGAGTAACATAAAAGGCATTTAGAATAGGTTTGATTCAGGATCATATCTATGTACAATGTAGTTGTATATGGTTTTTCATATTTTAACATTTATTTTAGTAGTCGGTTGTCATTGTTTTACCTTTGGATTGTTATGGGGTCAAACAACAGAACAACACGAGATTGTTGAGATGGCTTCAACTTAATCCCAGTCTATCTGACCAGCAAGTAAATAAACAATGCCCATACGCCAGTAATGGTCGTCCTGTCTGCACATTGACAATAGGAGTAGACATTTAAACCTTGTTCCAAGAACTCCTTCAACAAACCCGGACGTAGAAGTGTAGCAAAAACTTATCTGATGTTTTAGCTCGGTGTTGTGAGCTAGCAGAATGCGGACGAAGCACGCCCACACCACCTGACGTGTTGACCAACGCCGCCTGCCTTAATGGGACAGACAGGTTGTGTTGTCCCCTCTTGGCCTCTCATTGTATCCCTATTCAGATTCATCTCAAACACAGTACTATTTCTACACTCACATTTAACTTGATAAATCCAAATTAGATTACGATTTTAAACTAAAGTGTTTCTTTACTTTCTCCAAGAAGATTGTAAGAATTTCAAGAGAAGGGGAGAAATTGATAAATGGAAATTTATGACTCATCCAGAGGGCTGAGGTGATTTTTAAATCAGGAAGCTCAAGGAAGAAGAGATGGATTGATGTTGGAGAAAAGAACAGGAACAAGCTTTATAGACAAAAACGAAAGCCCATATGACAAAGTAATGACGCTACCAGGTAATACATTGTCTATCAGCTGGTGGCCAGAAACTGCAATAAGAACCACCAACAGTCCTACACAGGGCTAATTATATTGTTTTATATTTAGTCAGCAATTCTTCAGAATGACCTTCTTGAACTACGTTTTTCAAATGTAGGAGAAAAGGACTTGTAAACCACAGACTCCATAAGACCAATAGGTGGACTATGTCTATACAATTTAGTATCACAGCAGCTGAAGCCATGTCCACCATTTGGTTTTAGGCAAAAAATGCTAAACTACGCTCAGAATGCTGCAAAATGCCAATGCCCTTATCTCAAATAACTCATTATCTTAGGCTACTTATAATAAAGATAACGTTATGAAACTTTGCACGAAATAAGCTAGAACACTCATGGTACCATCCTAAATGTAAATAACAATTGTTTTATATTTAACATGCTGAAATAAAGTTAAACTTTGATAAGTTATAAAGTTTGCCGGCTGCTTTTTTTATTTATTTTTTTTATAGTTGAGCAAAGAACAGTGGAATTTCTAGTAAGAGAGTTCAAATCTCTGAATTATTCAGACAGTTGAAAAATAAACAAATTTACTTTTTGTGTTTAATTTGGTTATGTGTGTGAATAAGATAGTCTTGCTATCGAAAGGCCTCACAAAATAAAAAGTTATTAGTATTGGTTACTGTGTTTTTCAATGTAACGATTGAATTAAGAAAATCCAATACATATTCAGTCTTCAACATGCCAAAATATTTTTTTTACATTTAGCTGCCGTAGTCTTGTTAATATTTTACATTGAATGAGAAAGTGTTATTAACTCGAGCGCCTTTCGATATATCGGTATTCTATAGTTCTCTTGAGTGCTTCATATCACGAGCTTATTTCTGATCAAAGTATTGTTTGGCCAATTTTTTATTTTAGATTTCAAATATATTTTCTACCTTCAGAAGAAAATCTGAATTATTTTCATAACTACCTGGCTACAATGCCTGTTTACTGTATTCGAGTGCCCTGGAATTATTCAAAATATCAAATCATGAGTCATATGTTCGAAGAAATTCATCATTGTTCCTGAATAATCTGGTTAAATAATGCTCTAAGTAAGCATTATTTCTTCAGTGTGTCAAAATAAAATTGTTAGGCCTGAAATAAGGGTTGTCGAACAAAAATGTTCAAAAATCATCCTAAGATGTTCTAATTAGATGTATATTTGGGAATTGATAATGCTACATCTAAATTTGTAACGGCCAAAATGTCAGTTAAAATAATTTTTAATCTCAATTATTTGATTGCTTTGCTTATTTTCTACAGAGTCAAAAACACTCTGTAGGCTATACTCAATCGAGTAACCTAGTGTTTTTTTTTATTTGTAAAGATTCATTGAACAAGTATATTTCGTTCGCTTGAATAATATTAGAATGTAGGTAATATAATGACGTAATAGTATTTCCGGCCCGTCGGTAATCAGACTACAATTGTAAAGTAACTCATTCATAGTTTAACTTTGTGATAATTTAAATGTGTAAATTGCTTTTATAAATATCGGAGAGGTATCTAGTAAATATAGTTAAATAACCTGTGGTAGGTAATTCCTTCTATTTTTGCTGTGTTCGCACGAAGTAGGCAACTATAAAATGTTATGTTTATTGAAAAGCGCAATCAATCAGCAGAGACAATTGGTCCCATGTGCACGTGACGTATGAGTGTGAGCTATGTCCATCTGCTGTGAGGAGAGGCAGGTCTGACGCTCGTCAGTAGGATGACTCATCGCCGGCCGCTGTCATCTCGTAGGCGAGAGACTTTCTTGGCTTCACGTCGCGTTTACCAGTGCTACATTTATTGATTTTATGTAGTCAACGCTATAAGCACACATTTTGGGACCCATTCGACACATAGAGAATGAACACCATAGAATAAAATAAGAATTCATGTGAATCCAATGTAATCAGCGTTCTGGTGAACAAAGTCCTACTATATAATATTACCATCTGAACTGAAAAAGTGTATTTAAGACACAGGCGTGACGGGTGCAGCGAGCTTGCTAATAGTATTATTTACGTCAATATTTTGGTTTATAACATTTGCTGATTGAATATGACTCTCCACGTCGAAGCCAAAATATTTCATGGTTGTGTTGACGAATTCTTGACGGAATACGAACAGGAAACCCCAAATAAACAGTTACTTTAATAAGACATAGTATGCCTTTTGGATAAACTAGGTTTAGGTTTTTTTTTATATATATTTATCCAAAATATCTAATAATTTAAAATACTGAATTTTGAATTATCCTTAATTATACATTATATATTTATTACATTTAAAATTAATTATAATTATATTATTAATGTATACTCCATAATACTAGGCGGACAGATTTTAAAATGATTTGATCTTAAGAATTGTGTGTCTTGTATCACGTAGGTTGTGATTTGGATAGTATTTTTTTTAATTTTAAATAAAAATTAAAAAAAGAATTATAATTATTTTTAGAGGATATAGGTAGGCATTTGAAGTAGAATTTAGAGGCATCTTGTAATTTATTCCTAAAAAACTGTTGAGGATAAGTTGAGGATGTTCGAACTTTTTCGACATGAAATAACTGGATGGAATTACATTTTTATTTATAGTAAACATTAATTATCTTAATCTTGTTAAGAACAACTAATGATATATATGGCCCATAATTATATATATATATATATATATATATATATATATATAATATATATATATATATATATATATATATATATATATATATAACATTATTATATCGATACTATCCACAGGTATGGTTCGTTTTGATATTTTTAACAGTTATTCCTCGAAGATTGAACAAATTCTTGATTAGTGTAATAAGAGTTTTTAAACTATGACGGCACACAGTTTTTATAATGAGCGTGTGCAGTTTCATTTTATAAAACTTATCAGAGGGTAAGTTAAAATGAAGCCCTCTTTGCAAACCTAGTTACTTAATGAGTTTGCCTTGTCAGAGTCCAAAGTGTTAACAACAAATGTACCTTTTGTAAATGACTTGTAGAGATCACACATTAAAAAAGATTGTAATGAGCATTTTTATTTTACACCATTCACTAACTGTAAAAGATTGTTTTAAATCGTACCTAAATATGTACATGTTTTCTTACAAACACATAGCCAAGTACCCGACTGAACAAAAACTCTCGTAAAATTGTTTTAGGCAACTGAAAGTTCCACATGTTGTAACTCTTAATTATTCTGAGTTCGAAAAATAAGAACTATAATACAACTTGATATAGCTTTTTATTTATGATTCTGGTCTAATTGACAGTTTTTATCCATATACTTTATAAAAGCTATACAATTATTATTAAATTTACTAATAAAACAAGAAAAACATCGTTTAATTAAAGTTTTTAAAGCTTTCGTTACTATAATATTCTGTCAAGTTCTTAGTGTGGGAATGTTTAGCTACAATATCTATGAACAATGACAGAGTGTTGGAGCATTTCATATATATTTCCCATCATGTGGAGTGTTTCCCATCATATTTCTGCATTAAGTGGACTGAAACACTGGCTGGGACTGGTGGCTCAGTTCTGTAATTCAGCTACTTGTCGCTACTTCGCTATTTTGAGGTTGAATTGTAGCTAGATTATGGAATTCTTCCTGAGGCAAATGTAAATTAGATTAGTTTTATACACTGCACTTACATTGCTATAGCTGTTATTGTCTGCTTCTCATAATTGCGTGCGGCAATCGTCTTGTAAAATAACTTATGGACGAAATATCAATTAACTATATCAATCTGTTAAATATTAATTAAATATCAACCTGTAACTACTATTGAAAATAAAAAACCCTTTTAAGTTTTCCTAAAGAGTGCGTAATAACGGGTAAGAATAAGACAAAACTAAAATTGTAAAAAGAAGTTTTACTTAGCCGTTATTCCAATTATACAAATTCAAAAGGTCTCCATCCTGAAACTGTATTAAATAAAGCTTAATCTATTAAGTTTACCTGAATTTTGTATATTGTTTGGGTCTCTTGTTGATGGAATGATTGTTTTGTAAGTATTTACAATTAATTCTAGTTTTACTATTCTGTACAGTTTATTGTTGATCATGCACGTGGCTACCGAACTGCTAATAGAAGTCACTTCCATACTCTGTCTGGCCTCAATCTAAGCCAGTCATCGAATTGACCCGCATTATAACTGGTATACTCGTATTGCCGTACACAAGCCCACATACTGAGTCTGGCCTCAATCTAAGCCAGTCATCGAATTGACCCGCATTATAACTGGTATACTCGTACTGCCGTACACAAGCCCACATACTGAGTCTGGCCTCAATCTAAGCCAGTCATCGAATTGACCCGCATAATAACTGGTATACTCGTATTGCCGTACACAAGCCCACATACTGAGTCTGGCCTCAATCTAAGCCAGTCATCGAATTGACCCGCATTATAACTGGTATACTCGTATTGCCGTACACAAGCCCACATACTAAGTCTGGCCTCAATCTAAGCCAGTCATCGAATTGACCCGCATTATAACTGGTATACTCGTACTGCCGTACACAAGCCCACATACTGAGTCTGGCCTCAATCTAAGCCAGTCATCGAATTGACCCGCATAATAAATAACTGGTATACTCGTATTGCCGTACACAAGCCCACATACTGAGTCTGGCCTCAATCTAAGCCAGTCATCGAATTGACCCGCATTATAACTGGTATACTCGTATTGCCGTACACAAGCCCACATACTAAGTCTGGCCTCAATCTAAGCCAGTCATCGAATTGACCCGCATTATAACTGGTATACTCGTACTGCCGTACACAAGCCCACATACTGAGTCTGGCCTCAATCTAAGCCAGTCATCGAATTGACCCGCATAATAACTGGTATACTCGTATTGCCGTACACAAGCCCACATACTGAGTCTGGCCTCAATCTAAGCCAGTCATCGAATTGACCCGCATTATAACTGGTATACTCGTACTGCCGTACACAAGCCCACATACTGTGTATGGCGGAGGGAGCAGCTTTGTCACAACAGTAATGAATAAAAGTTATGTAAAACAAAATATATAAAATTATAATCACTTAAAAACATAGAATGTGTATTCGCATGGCATTCGAAACAAGGCGTTTTGGGATTTGGAAGTAGTGGCCATGATCGATGGTGATATATGAACACTTTTTGGAAATAATAATAATAATAAATCTTTATTGTGTTCACAATTTAAGCAAATTGTATACAATCGTCAATATACATGTATTAAAATGAATTAAACTAATTACAATAAATCAATTCAAATGCAAGTCAATTCAGTCATTAAAAAGTTTTCAGGTATGCTGATTACAATTTAGAACAGAACTAAAGGACTAGCCAATTTATTTCAATTAACTTCAAATTTAATCCCAGCGGCTCATCATAAACTCTTCAACAGAGTAGAACACCCTCGACACCAATAGGTTTCTCAATCGAGCTTTGAATTTTTTAGGATCATTTAAATTTTTTATCTCATCAGGGAGCTTATTTATGAACCTTACGCCAACCTCGGATGGTAGACGTTCGAACATGGCGGTTCTGTGCTGTTGAATACGGAAATTGTCCCGGCCTCTAGTCCCGTATTGGTGAACGTCCCTGCCTTGGACCAACTCACACTTGAATCGGCAGTACAGAGCAACCTCAAGGATATAGAGACAGGGCAAAGTCAGTAATTCAAGCTCCCTAAAGGAATTTTTACATGAATCTCTGAATTTCAATTTTGAAATTAGTCGGACCGCTTTCTTTTGAATTCTAAATACTCTTTCAAATTTGTATTTAGAACAGCTGCCCCACAGTCTCAGCCCGTATGTTATATGAGGATATACAAGGCCAAAATAGGCCGTTCTTAGTAAGTCCAAGGAGCAAAACTTGGAGAGATTTCGTAAAGCATAAATGCCCGAAGAAACCTTTGAACAGATGCTTTCTATGTGATCGTCCCATGTCAGGCCTCGATCAAGGCACATCCCTAGGAACTTGGTAGAATCATTTTCCTCTAGGAGTACATCATCCACCATCACAGCAACGCAATCCTCGGGCTCATATTGTCGAAGGCAAAAATTTAACACATTTGATTTGGAACTGTTCGCTCTCAGATTCAATGTTGAGAAATACTGAATACATGAATTCAGTTCTAAAAAAGTATTGATTTCTAATTGGTTTTTTGTTTTAGCTTTGAAACAGAGCGTTGTATCGTCAGCGTATTGAACCATTTTACCTGTTAGGAGCGACGAATTCAACCCGTTGACGTACACAAGAAATAGTACTGGTCCAAGGACAGATCCTTGCGGGACACCATAGGCCATTTTTACCTCTTTTGACAGGGAATTCGCAATCTGCACACACTGGCTCCTATCTCTGAGATAAGACGAAAGCCATTCGTGCGGCAGACCCCGAACACCACATGTCTTCAACTGGCACAACAATGTCTCATGATGTACACAGTCGAATGCTTTGGAAAGATCAAGGAATATGCTTAGCACATGTTCCCGTCTCTCCAGTCCATCGACAACGGTTTCGATTAAATTTGTGACGGCATCGATAGTGGATTTGTTTTTTCTGAAGCCGAATTGATGAGAACAAAGAACATCAAAACGCTCAAAGAACCCCTCTAATCTCGACAGAAAAAGCTTTTCAAAAATTTTGCTTATGACTGGAAGGATTGAAATAGGACGATAGTTGCTTGCAAGGCAAGGATCGTCTTTTTTGAAAATTGGCGTGACTTTCGCTGTTTTCAGGGTGGAAGGAAAAATGCCTTGAGCGAAAGACATGTTGATCAAATTTTTCAGTGGAGTCAAAATATGCTTAAAGCAGCGTTTGAGCAGCCACATAGACATGCCGTTAATGTCACATGAATGTTTTGGTTTGCATCTCTGTATCAGACGAGACACCTCCTCCTCACTCACTGGAGACAGTGCCATGGAAGAGACCGGTCCCACGAATGACACTTGGTTGGAGCATTTGAAAGATGGATCGGATAACGCAACCGACGAAAAAAAAGCGTTGAATTCACCTGCTACTTTTAATGGATCTGTAATTAATTCATTCTGTATTAAGAGTTTTGGAATTTTATATTGTTTTGATTCATTGGGCTGTGTCGTTAAATTTTTTATGATGCTCCAAGCAGTTTTGGAAAAATTTTCAGAATTTGATAGCTTATTTTCGATTTCACGTGCTTTTGCTGTTTTTATTGCTTTTCGATAATTGGTCTTGAAATTTCTATAAAAAGCTTTGAATTGTTCGTTTTTTGTTTGCACGTAGATGGAATTGTAAAATTTCAAACGTTCACGTAATTTCAAAATATCTTGAGTCATCCACGAATTAGATTTTGTCTTTTTTCGCTCTCTAAAGTGTTTAAACGGGCAAGCTATGTTCAAAAGAAAAACAAAACGTTCGTGGAACGCGGAAAAAGCTTTATCGACATTTTCAATTTGATCTAAAAACGTCCATGACTCATTTTTTAAAAATGAATTCATAAGGGCGATGTTTTCCGAACTCAAGTCCCTTTTCATTTTGGCTGAATGAGTTATAATTTTGGGCCTGAAATTATTAATTATGGTCTCCTGAGCATAGTGGTCAGATATGGCTACATCCAGTACAGAGATTGTGGCGTTTGGAATGTTTGTGATGACGTTGTCGATGGCTGTGCTCGATGTGGTGGTCACTCGTGTTGGCGTGTTTACTGACCAGATTATAGCAAAAGAATTAAGAATATCACGTAGCCGCTGGGTTAAGGGGTTAGTGTGGTCCAAAACGTCGATATTGAAATCGCCAGTTATAATAAACTTGGACGACTTTAAACTGAGAGAATTTAGAAGAATTTCAAATTTTTCAAAAAAGGTGTTGCTGCATCCATTTGGAGAGCGATATAAACCAATTATGATAATTTTGTTTTCGGGATTTAGGTTGATTTTTACTCCAACCACTTCAAAATCTAAATCACAACTATGATCGATCCTGAAGGGAAGGAATTCCATACCAAGTTTTACGAAAATTGCCACACCTCCCCCTTTAAAAAGTTCTCGATTAAAAGATGTTGCCAATTCATAGTTGTCAATCCTGAAATTTCCGACTGTTTCAGATCTGAAACTGTGCTCTGTAATTACAAAGACATCTGGAAAGTTCTGTTGTTTTTGATAGACTGATTTATAAGACATACATAGTGTGTGGACTATGGATTTCTCAAACTACAGCATTTTAAACTTTTTTTAAACATTTAAACTTTTAAACATTTTTTTTAACTATAGCATTTGCAACAAAAATACCCAGAACGGAAAATCATTAATCGCAAATAATAAAAAGATAATCACCAAACTACGTAGAACGTTGTAAAATAGCTTATATCATTTGCAAATATAGTGATACAAGTTTTTAACTGAGAATACAACAAAACTCATATATTGCTGTCTTTAACTCGCCCCTTATCATTTTGGGGACAATAGAAGCAACATATAAAATTGCATTAATTGGCTAGTTAACTTTCACTAAGTAATGGGTAAATGGTTGCCAGATTGGATAGTTAAAACAAACCACAATAAACATGTAGGAAATGTACGTATTATTGCTATTTTTTGCCCTTGAAGAACTTTGCACAATGAATAATATTGTGTTACAGTGCTAATATTGTGTTACAGTGATAATATCGTGTTACAGTTCTGGTTCCGGTGTCATCCACGGTGATCCCGTTACCTGTGTACAAGGTGGGGTATGAGGTGGGCGTCCAGGGTCCCAAAATACCAAAACCTGCTGGAGAACACAAGCTTATAACAGGTAATACATTTGTATTTTATTAATAAGCTGGGTTATATCACTATGAAGATTATACAAAATAGTATTGTCAACTACATTATTTCTAAAAAAATAGTTTTTTTTTCACGGTGTAATTACAGGACACATAGCGTATCGTCATTGAACAAGAGAGTTGTTATTACATACAGCTTCCCTTTATATTCTCATCCCCAATATTTCAAGTTAAAAAATTCTACTTTCAATCAAACTCATTGAGTCTGAGATTTATAATAGTCAGACATTACTAGGTTGCCTACAATTAGCCCTTTCTTCTTCTAAGTGACGGCCTAGTGCCAAGTACTGAAGGCTCAGAGGCTATTGCATACCCCCGACGTGAACAAAGAAGCCTACCTTACACTTCAAAATTTCAGCAGTTCCGCAAAACGCCGAAAACAGCCCAAAAGTTCTTCTGGGAGAAAAATCACCATACGCACTAATAATGCCAAAGATGACACGACTTTCCCTTATTAATGCAGTTAAAATACAGGTACTCTCCACTTTCCTCCTGCTCACACATAAATTACATAGTGGATCATCCCTAAAAATACCACTTCTACGATGATGCTTCTTCAGAAGTCGGCCCACGAACTGAGAAGAGAGTAATCAAAGCAAGGAGAGATAATCATTTACTACCCTGCGGGTAGGCGATTCATCCTGCCTACTCTTCCGTAAATCCGGCTACACACTTCACCTTCTCATGTGCTCAGTGCGCTCCCCTCTCGAAGCAACTGTAGAGGACACACCTAGGAATAGATGATTCCACAGAACGGTTGAGGCTTGTCATGTTCGATGACAAGTCCCTGTTTACCAGAGCACCAGCGTAGGTCCTTTCTTCCTGACTACCCTCACATGACCAGAAACCTAAAATAAAACTTTGTTGATTCAGTGTAATCGTATATTATTAACGCTGCCGAGGGTCCGGCTAGCTGCGTCCCTGATTCAAAGGCTATATACGATAGGAAAATCTAACACCCTCTCCATTCACTTCTTTAATCATAAAAATAATATCGAAACCTTGAGTGAGAAGTAGATTTTATTGAGGTAATTAAAGCTTCAATAGAAGTAAATTTTATTCTTCGTACATCCTTAAACACCTTAGGACATACAGACAACTGTTGAACCTTGCTCCTATGAAAAAGCGTTCAATTAATTAAACTCAGGCATTTTATGTAATCTTTTACTTAAATGAAACTCTTCCTCTCAACCTTGCACTGGAATATTAGTACAAAATAATTTTTATTTGGCATTTTCATTAAGAACTCAGTTTCTGTTGGGTTTGTATTTCGAATTCTGTTCCTGGTTTGTCTCGGTTTTCCAAAGTGTAAGAAAACGGGACAAATTGAAAATTTTGAAACTGTACCCACCATCGTTTAACCTAACTCAATCAAAAACCTTCATGTTACTTATTAATATTTTTCCTGTTCTGAGAGGTCGTTTACGCACATTACACATTAAATCATAACTTTTTAAAGGGAATTTAAATAAGGATTTGGGATGTTTATTTGTTGAGCAATAGAGAAAAATGATGCAGTGAACTTTTTAAAAATATTTCCTTTAAGTATATAGATGAAAAATACACATAACTGTATATAAACACACAACAGGTTTTAAAAAGGTACGTTTTTTAACAGAAATCATTCCAAAAGATTTTGTGTTTCAATAACGTCTTAATCACTCACTCTGTCCGAAGTAACAAACAGTAAATACCACTTTTCAAAATCTGCAATGGGCTAGCTGTGAGTTGACTGGCAGTGGCAATAATGAGGTTGTGTTGTAATAAGACAGTAAGCACGTTTTACATATACACTCGAGTATGTTGGACCGTTGCAGTAATGAGGTTGTGTCGCAACTCACATCTTGTCTCTCGTCAGCGTTAAACGGAAACAAATGTGCGACATCTGGCACACCCGCGTCAGTCACACGTAGACTGAATCTGTCTTCTGTCATTAGACACTTCCTCTTCTGTCCCTTGCAGTTCTTCGACTACTTCTTGTCAGAATACTGTTATAGAATTTATTTCAAGGATTCAATATTTATTGTAGGGTAAATGGTAGGATCAAAATGTAGGATCAAAATGTAGACA
The DNA here is from genome assembly GCF_021130785.1 of Homalodisca vitripennis. NCBI lineage: Eukaryota > Metazoa > Arthropoda > Insecta > Hemiptera > Cicadellidae > Homalodisca > Homalodisca vitripennis. The sequence continues at coordinate 73,284,712 of NC_060207.1, forward strand.
GTACGATGAATGTATATATTGTAGGTTGGATGTATAGCTGGTTATAGGATGAATATACGCTTTGTAGGAGGAATATGTGGTACTTAAAGGAATGACGAAAAATCAATTTATATACTTTGGGTAGTTTAAAAGATTTACTTTGTATTTTACTTTTGATTTACTGAAATATATAAATACTGTAGGATAAAAATGTAGATAGTAGGGTGAATGTATACTTTGTAGGATGGTTATTGAATGAATACATGCATTGTAGGAGGAATATGTGATTATAAGTCGAATATGTTATAAGAGGAATAGTAGGCGTGCAAGGGGGGAGGAGGTCCGTACCTGGTACCAACTTCAAAGGGGTGCCTAATCAAAGAGAAGGGGTTCAGAAACAGAATGCCGCCCTGGGAGCCAGATAGCCTTGGCACGCCACTGTTTATACAATATATATATATATATATATATATATATATATATATATATATATATATATATATATATATATATATATATATATATATAATCGGTTTCACAGCGTATGTGGTCGCCTTCCGATTCCCAACTTCCACTCTTTCCTATCATTCCAATCACCAGGTCCTAAATTCCGTTCCGACATTGCCTTCGATATCCCCTGCTTCCATGTTTCTCTAGGGTGCCCCCTCTTTCCTCGTTCTGTTGGTAGCCATTCCATAAGAATTTTTGGCAGACGTTCCTCATCCATTCGGTTTACGTGGCCGAACCATACTAACTAATTCTGTGTAATTGCTTCAACAATAGTTTCTTCTCGTTTCATCGTTCTTCTTATCTCCTCATTTCGCACTCTGTCTAATTTCGATTTCCGCGCAGCTCTTCTCAGGAAATCCATTTCGGTAGACAATAGTTTATTTTCCATTTTTCTGGAAATTTGCCATGTTTCACTACCGTAGGTCAATGTGCTTTTGACAATCGTGTCGTAAATATGCATTTTCGTTCTGTTTCTTACATCTTTCTGCCACAGGATGGAGTTAAGTGTTCCCGTAATTCTTCGTGCTCCGACTATCCTGTCATTGATCATTTTTTCATACTTGCCATCTTGAGTGATTCTCGTGCCCAAGTATATGTACTCTTCACACCCACTAATTTTTTCTCCAGAGTTCAGTTGTAGGTCTTGTATTTGTCCTCCTATACATAAGTATTTGGTTTTCTTTATATTTACTGCTAGTCCCCACTTTTTATATTCCTCCAGCAACTTCCTCGTCATATACTCTAAATCTTCAGGGTCTTGAGCGAGTACCATCTGGTCGTCGGCATAATGCAGTGTATATAGCGTTCGATCACCCACGGAAATTCCCATTCCACTGCATTTCCGTCTCCATTTTGCTAATGCAGCATCGACGTAAATGTTGAACAGTATTGGTGACATGCAGCAACCTTGTCGGAGTCCTTTGCTGACTGTAAAAGTGGAAGTTAGACTATTACCGATTTTCACTTGTGCAGTATTGTTAGTGTACATTTCTTTGACGGTTTTTATAATCGGTATACCGATCTGTGATTCGTCTAGTACCTTAAAAAGGATTTTGATTGGCACATTGTCATACGCTTTTGTTAAGTCTACGAATAGTAGATCAGTACTTCTTCCCGTAGCTATCTTTTTTCGGCTATTTGCATCAGGCAGAAAGTATTATCGACCGTGGATCTGCCTGCTCGAAATCCGGCTTGCTCTTCTAGTTGATACGGAGAGTAATCATGGGTTATCAACGATGTTATTATTCGCCCATACAATCTGCATAGTGTGCTGTTAACAGAGAGTTCCCTGTAATTTTCGCAGTAATTTTTTGGCCCTTTTTTATGTAGTGGTATTATCCAGCTATGCTTCCATTCTTTTGGGGTTTTGTGTTCGTCCAGGCACTTTCTAAAGAGTATTGTAATCATGATTTGTAGTTCTCTGGGTCCGTATTTGATTAATTCGGCCGGAATATTGCCAGGACCAGCTGCTTTTCTATTTTTTAGCTGTTTAATCGCCTTCGTAACTGTTGTTTCATCAAGTGCTACTTGTTCTCCCCCTGTTGTATAAATATCTTCCTTCTCTGGTTGGCTTATGAATTCTGCTCGATTTTCACTTAGCATCTCTTGGAAGTATTGTTTCCATTCCTCGTTCTTTATTAGATTGAGTGTTAAGTTGGAGTTTGTCTGTTTTCTCATATTCTTTAGGAGCCTCCAAGATTCTGTCGATTTTCTTCCTCCTAGGTAGGTATCCAATTCTTTACATTTCCTTTCCCATTGATTAATTTTTTCCTGTTTTATTAATCTTTTAATCTTTGCTCTGGCGTGTTTGTAGGCGACTTAACTTTCTGGTTGTTTGCTCTGGAGCCATCTTTGGTGCATTTTTTGTTTGTCATGTTTTAGTTGTTCTAGTTCGTCGTTCCACCATAGGTTGTGTCTTCTCCTTTCCATTCTTAACTCTCCCAGTGCTTCAAGTGCGGCCTGATGAATGGCATTCTTTATATTGGTGTGTAGGTCTTCTATTGACATTCCCTCTGCTGATATTTCTCTAAGTTGTTGTCTTAGTCGGCATCTGTATAAATTTTGTACACTTTCTTCATTTAAGCTTTCCAAGTTATACCTTTTATCTCCCAGAACATTTGTTTTGCTTGTCCCTTCCTTTGAACCTGTGCTGATGGAAGGACACGCAATTTTTGCTCTTACTAGGTAATGGTCGCTTCCGTAATCGGGGCCCCTGTGTACTTTCACATCTAACACCTTAAAGCAGGATCGTTGTTTTATGACAAGGTAATCTATTATTGTCTGGAGTTTTCGCATGTCTTGATGCCAAGTGAATTTGTATTTGTTTTTGTGTTCGAAATATCCATTCATGATTTTCAATTCATGCTGTTCACATACATTTATTAAGCGCTCGCCGTTATTGTTCACAACATCTTCTCCATGACTTCCCACTATATGATGTTTGTTTCTTCTTCCAACCCTGGCATTCAGGTCCCCTATTAGGATTACTTCTCCTGTGCTATTAGCTTGCTCAAGTACGTCATTTAGAATTTCCTCGTACTCGTCTTTTACACCTTCACTCTCATCATTTGTGGGAGCGTATATTCCAATTACTGTTATTTTGTGCCCTAGATACATCATACTTACAGTTAAAATTCTTTCGTTTACAGCTTCCCAATTTTTTATCTTCGTTTTGTGTTGTTTTGCTATGAACAGAGAGACGCCTTTTGCGGCTCTTTGGTTTTTGTCAACGCCGCTATAAATATGTATGAAATTACCAATCTCTTCTACTCCGTTTCCTTTTTTCTTTGTCTCACTTAGGACTGCAATGTCTATATTCATTTCTTTTAACTCCTTAGAAATTTCTTCCGCTTTTCCCCTAATTCCCTGGACATTCCATATACCAATATTCAAAATCCTTTTTCGTTGCCTGTGTCGTTTATCCTTAGAATCATCCATGCCCGAGGCCCTTTGTTGGGTTTTTTAGCTGCATAGAGTTTTTACAGATGTTGGGTTGCTAGCCCTACGATCAAACCCCCAACCTGGAGGACCAGGTATTTTTCTTCCGGGTATCCTTCCTGTAGCCTTTGACAGAGTCACTATCTAACTGCAAGGCAGCAGGTTGCTAGTTTTGGTCCACCCCGGGTATTTTATTTCCCGGTACCCACCATATCTGGTGAGCGTTCCCCTATCCGCCACCTGGGGAGGCGCCCGATGGGGGACTAGCAACCCCACACGAGCTGTTTATACAATGTGGGATGAATAATATGTAGTTGGTAATAGAATGTGTAATTGTAGGTTGTATGTGTGAATAGATGGTATATATATATATATATATATATATATATATATATATATATATATATATATATATATATATATATATATATATATTAGATTACTAATGTGTTGTTTTTGTAGTTATAAATAATGAAGAGCAAAGATAACGGAATAAACAGGATTCAGTACCAGATAGCAGTTTTTCCGATGGTTCATGAGATATATTTTTATGAACTCGCCATTTAAATAATACACTAATACTCCTGATACGATCAAGATAGCTAACAAAGTACTAAAACATAAATACTAAAACAAGGCTAAAGAGAACAGGACACGCAAAACAATAAAAACAATTTATTATTCTATTCTATTTTCCGTTTACTGTTATATAAAAAATAAACAGAACTGCCTGAGTGTGAGTGTCGATGGCCGAGCGATCTAAGACTTCAGGCTTTATATCTGAATCAGCGATGGAACAGGTTCAAATCCTGTCTGTGACAGTGGCACTTTATCAGTACCATCGACCGTGTACTGTACCGACTCTCCCCTTATATTCTGTTTGATAAGATCCTCGCACAGGCCAATGGAGAATGAGGACAGGAAGAATGATGCTTAAAAGGGGATCGGCCTCTCCTTAACAAAACACGCGCCTGCGCACACGGGCACGCAGACACAAGTAACGGTATCAATGAAATTGTAGACTAGTTTTATTTATATTTAAAAATATGTTATAAACTGATATTCCCATAACAACTCGCTCTGGCCTCATACTTTAGTTCTCTTTAGTGAACACGTAGCCAGACTTTTGCGACACATCAAAGGAAACCCTTCTCAAAAAATGTATGCTTGGACACACTCAACATTGTCGTGAGAGTATGAATGATGTAGCTGGGAGCTGACTTCTCAAAACTCTGATTTTGTGTAGAAAACTTTTCTTTAGTGTTTATAAAGTTACTTCTTTTAATTATGGCTAAATTGTAACTAGGGGTAAAAGTTGGACATAACACAGAGGACGCTATGAAAAATGGTAGACGAGGACCAAGTTTACTTTTCCTGAAAACGAACGCAGGACATGCCAAAGAAATCACTACTAGAAGAGAAAGAAAATTAAATTTTTAAGACGAAGAAGAAAATAATTATTACCTTACTTATGGTTCAGGAATATTTAAAGACAGGAAATGCTTAAGATAATAAATGTATATCTAACTTTTTTACAATGATCCAAAATTTACCTTTTTTAGATATTTGCACATTTTTTCAGGAACCGAAAGAGATCAAAGTTCAACATGTTTACAATATGTTTAACTAAGCCTGTTATACGGTTCAAACAAGAGAGTTTTGTATAATTTCTCCTGGAAACAAAAAATTTTTAGGGGGAAAGGACCTTTTGTATTTGGAAAAAATGTACGTAAAATAGTTGTACGTTTTTTGAATATTAGAAATCAAGATGTTAATTCATGTAAAATATTTGTAAAAAAAACATTTGTATATCTTAAGTAGTTTTTGAGTTAAAAGTGTGCAAACGTTCAGAGTTTTTAGCACTGGTTTTAATAAGAGACCTACTCTGTCCTTAACTATCCCTTAACTAAGCGTAGATAATAGAATCTGTCGGTTAGTGGTCAGAAAAAAACTATAACTGGCCATTCTATAGCTTTGAACAAGCCTCCAGTGATTGGTATGTATCTTATGTGATTGGTTTGTGAGTTTAAATCTGAAAGGAACGTCTAAATAAGTGATATGATAGCATTTTCGATTTTATATGACAACACTGGTTCTCAATTTTGCTTGTGACTCTCGAGTGATCAACAGAAGCGTAGTTTACGCGAGGTAGGCGTGGTAAATCACGCGTTACTACGGTGCGAATTTCTCTTGCATTCAAATCACATGAAACTGACACCCACAAAATTGAAATGATTTGTCACTGAAAGTGTACCGTACATGGCGGCACTTATGTTTGTTTAGAAAAATTAATATTAATGCATTGACAAGTAAGAATTAAAATAACAAACTACCACTGGCTTTTGCCTCTTAAATTTGTGATTTGTTTGATTTAGGGAATGTGAACAAAGTCAATTAGCGATATTAATGTTATTTATGGTAATGGTAATTTTAATCTACTGTCACATTATTTAAAAGTGAGGAAAAAGCATTCGAAAATCTTGACAAACTTCACTTCTTACACCCTCGGTGCAATTTCGTAGGTATATGAGCACTTCTGGTTCGAGTGAATTATATTTTTGACGCCAATTTTGAGTTTGTCTTGCTGCTACAATCAAGAACATTCGTTTATATAATTGTAATTTACTTCTATGTTAGTATTTTTTGTACCATAGCTGGTTTTTTGCTCCTTGAAAGGATAATCAAGAAAATATGTACACATACAAAGATCTAAGAAACCTACTTCTGTCATAACACAACTAATTTAGGATTCATAACAGTCTTATTAAATGTAAAGTAAAGGTTAGACTACATTGTATCACATCTGCACTACTAGCGATTTCCTACTTCTTTGCACGCAATTTAGTAGGCGTCGCACGTGTATGACCACTGACTGATGGTTTTCTATGTGTGTGTGTGTGTGTGTGTGTGTGTGTGTGTGTGTGTGTGTGTGTGTGTGTGTGTGTGTGTGTGTGTGTGTGTGTGTGTGTGTGTGTGTGTGTGTGTGTGTGTGTGTGTGTGTGTGTGTGTGTGTTTCCTAAATTAAATTTAATCGAGAAAATTTTATTTTTTCTTGATTTCTAAGATTGATTTCCTAGATATATCCTGATCTATTTCTTTCCTAAAACGATCTGGCTTCTTTGTATTCCCCTTTTCCCATCAATTCATATCCGCAGTCAGATGATCAACAAAAAACCTCATTGATGTTGCAAACGTATATTAGTAATTTCTTATAATTCAACATAATTTTATAAACATCTAATTCGTGTGATATTAAGGACTATTAGAGTGTGCAGTTGCATGCTTTATGTAAAATTTTACATCGATGGATTAGTTAAAACAAATAACTAAACTAACAACTATTAAAATTTCTAATACCTAATTGGAAGTACCAATCCCATAAAACTGGCTTTATTTGATATGCACAATAAATGACTCCATTATAACTCGCGGTTTTGTTACGCTAATTTAATGCAAGTCTTTATGATAGTTGCAATTGTTTTACTGATACGGTTGACTGTCAGTCGCCACTTCCAGATTCCAGTGTAAACTAGACTTTAGTCTCGTCATACTTCTCTGATAGAGTGGATGTTGACCAGGAACCAATCATCAGGCAACGTGAGAATACCTTGGTCACGCCTCGCTGCCTCAAACCTTTCAAATATCCGACCTTCAGCTGTGTTACAGCAACACGCCTCAGTGACAACACGACCGTCACTCAATAACTGCGTCAGTCAAATAAAGACAATTGTGCCTAATACTTTACGTAGATCTTTATCATCAGTAGACAGTTGAAATAGACAGTAGATGAATTTTTAATCTGTTGTAATTTATGTTTTCTGCATTTTAACCTCAATTTACGGATAGCCAGTTTGGTCTAACAAAAGTACTAACATAGATGTAAATTACAATTACATAAACTATACACTTTTTGACGAATGTTCTTGATTGTAGCAACAAGGCAAACTAAACATTGGCGTTAGAAATATAATTCACTCGAACCAGAAGTGCTCATACATTTGCAAGCCTACGAAATTGCGTGCGAATCCACGGGTAGTATTAAGCGAAAGTTCCTTTGTTTATTTTGCTTTCACTCGTAAAATATTCAACCGATTTTATTGAAATTTTGCATGGATATTCTCAGGGTCCCTGAGATGAATTTAGGCCTATTATTATTTTGAAACTCCCTCCGGGCAAAGCACGACCGTGACTCATAAATTGCGTCAGTCAAATATAGTTTGTGCCTAATACTTTATGTAGATATTTCTCACCAGTACACAATTGAAATAGACAATAGATTATTTTTTAATCTGTTGTAATGTATATTCTTTGCATTTTAACGTCCATTAGATTTTTGACACTTAAAGGGGAAGGGGAAATCAGACATTAATCTTTAAAACTATGGCAAATTCCCACAATCATGTACTCAACAAAGAGCTCTAGTTAAATGTTAATGTTGGCTTGAAATACCGGAATCAATATTAATTACTGCAATGACAATACTCCAGTGATCTCACCTAAGGGGTGATTATTGCGTAAAGTTACTAAAATCCCCTCTTACGAGTATTTCTGCACTAGCGGCTAATATAATATTATGTTAGAACAGTATTGTTTTTAATTTTTGCCTACAAATCAGTGCCTCAGTTTCCTCTAAAATTTTATTTTAATAATGCTGAGGAAATTTCTAATCATAGCTAGTGTTGAGAAGGGGAATATCATATGCTTACTGAAACAATTAAAATGTTATTTATACATAAAGTAGCTACGATAGGAATGGTTGATTCAATGAGAATGTTAAGTTTAGCTCCAGTTCGCCTTCCTCTTAATTAAGTGTCTGGGATCTGACGCCGTCACAGACTTGACTCCTGGAATCTTGAGTTATGTTCGTCTGAAGAGATCCAAAAAAATGTTGGCTACGAAGAAGCTCAAAATGAACTTTACATCGTTTCGACATCAGAGACTACAAAATATATTGTAATCTAGGTGAAGAAGTCTCGTCTTATCAGGTGCACAATTGGGTACACTACGATATGCAGCACTAAGAAGAAGGTGAACTGGAGCTAAACTCGATATTCACTTTGAACAACCCTTCTTACCCTACGTTATGTGTAGGAAACTCGGTTTCTCCACCGTATTTACAGATCGTGTCTAAAACTGGGTAAGATGTTTCTGAAATTAGAATAATTTTAATTTTAGGTATTAGGTGAACTGAAGCTAAACCAAACATTCACAAGCTATTTATGTTATCACATTTAACGTATATAAGCAATGCCTTTTTAATTGTATTATATTCCTTTGTTAATATGATACAACTCGACCCACACAGAAAGTTATACAGTATATACATCCACTAATTTGGAACTATTTTGTGTTATATATTATTATCACCGGCAGGTATTTTATTATAATTGATTTTAACCAACATACAAATCCTTTTTTGACTATGTAGAATTATTGATTCAGAATCTTTACAACAATATTTTTGTTTGTTTCAGCGGGCAAGAAAAAACTGACTCGGAAAAATGCAGAAAATCCTTTAAAGATATTGCAGGACAAAGAAGCTATGAAGGACATGCTGTGACGAGCTATCCCCCTGAACAAACGTACAGCTAGAGTTACTAATTCAAACCAACATCAATTTGTTACAAGCGCCAATAGGAGCATCTAAAAAGTTACTTTCTAGATTTGTTTGTTGAAGCGCTATCGTACAAGATCGTAACTGACTAACGACAATCACTAATGGTTATTTCTTCGGGTATTCTTATGGTTTTGTTTTATTCTAATACCTAGTTTTAACCAACTGTTGTCAAATACCCACTTTGGCCTTATTGAAATAATCACACGAGAAGCAGATATTTTAAATAAACACAACACAACAAATAAATACTACCACCAATCACCACAAAACGGTAACGGTTTTTTTCTCAGGTTTCATATATTGTAATAATGTGTAGGTATTCACTTTTTATTATAAGTTTCTTTTATTTTAATGTGGGTAATTTCCGTGTATGGTATTAATAAGTTTAACATAACAGCCCTACTAATTTGTAAATAGTTGTAAGTATTGTTAACCCGTTGAATTATATTTTTGTTACGGAAACTATGTGTAAAACTTTATTTTGTACCCTCCTATCCATTTAAAAATTAATACAAACGTCAAAATAAAGCTAGCCTAAATAAAGTTGCCACGTATTTATTAAAGGCTCTTTTTCGTTCTCATTCCGGCCTTTATTTCAGGAATGTAGAAACCTTTAAGGAATTATATAACATTTAGAGCTATCTTGAAATCAGGCCCACAAAATAGTTTAAGATAAAGATATGTATTAAAAATGTTATACAAATTAATACATAAACACTTGTTCTTTAAATATCCTACGTGAAGAAATTACATTTTGTAAATGAAGTATAGTTTAATAAATGGTATAATTTTAATACAGCGTTACATAATGAAAGTAATTTGTTTATGTACAACCATTCCAAGCCATTCCTTCAGTTATCTTTCAAATACATATTAAAATTCATACCATTTTTTCAAGTTCTCTTTCCATGACCAAGATTTTAACATAGCGAAAACAATGTGCCATCTGAAACACTGTAAAATATATAATAAATGAATAGTGATGTTGAATAACAGAATACACAAATTCTACACGAAATGTAAATGTACTGAATGTGATGTCCAAACAAACCAAAGAAAAAGCGGCTACAACCGCCTATAACTGGAATGTGGCGGATTATTGAATGCGTAGATAAGGGAAATCTCTTCTCTGTTCTGTTCATAACTTGTGCAGTTTGGATCCATCCTATGTTCAGTAATTATTTTCAGTAAATATTTAACAAAATGTCAATGTATAATAAATTTAAATTGGTAATTGTTATTGTGTCCAAATGTGTTTTTGAGATTTCTCTATTATTTCCTGTGACTATCCCAATCATATATAAATATAGTTTTATATAGTTAACAACTTTAACTTTAAGGTTATAATTTCCAAAATAAAACAATTATTGTAAAATGGAAAACCATTTGAATAGACAAGGAAGTTTTAGCAATGCGTCTTCGCAATAATATTTATTATAATTTATAACTTTGTATATAGATATGATAATTTATCTAACGGTAATGTATCGTATAGATTATAATCTTGTTCACAATAATTTAAAACCCTATTAACCTTTTTATCATTATCACTTGTTAACATTTTCTAATAATGACAATACAAATGAATCAAATGCGATACCAAATCTCATCTAAATTTTAGGCACTTTTTCAGATTATAAGAAATTCAACCAGGTCCTATATTAGTTATTCACAAAATATAATTTAAATGTTCAATAAATAAGAAAAAGCCAAACTGAACTGATCACACATTTCTAGTCTCAAAATCTCCGTTTATATTGCGTGCATAATTGTGTTGCCTTGTTCGTCGAAAAAGGTTTCAAAATTTGTTTTTATAAAAATCAATTCATTATAATATAATATACACAACTTTCAGCAGTAGGATAATATAAATACTAAACACACATGATGACTTGGATTTGTGTAGAAAATACGTGTATACAAGCTTGAGGATGATTTTCAATTATTTGAAATCTTAAAAAGATAACAAAAAAAGAAATCAAAATTATATTAAATACAATATTGTGCCTCTGAACAAATGTGCGGCCCACGTGCCGTTTGTGTGTGTTCTGACAAATATAATGTATATCACCACACAGTTGACGTGAATTTGACAAGTTGACAATTTATTACAATTCACAAATTAACCAACATACAAAATGTGTTTTATATATTTAACACCCACATAAGAGCAGCGAACCCGTTCAACTCCTGTAAGTGTTTCTAGCATACGTCACGGCGACATGTAGGGGGAAGTGGAGGGGGCTGTGCAAGAACATTCCCTGCTCTCCTTCCACCACAAGGAGGCGAGGCTCATCTAGAGGTGGTGATGGCCGAATGAAGAGTAACACAACGTCGACCAACGCAAATCAAAAAGGAAAATATCTGAATTTTTTCCAAAGTATGATCTTACTAAATCCAATAAACTTTAAAACAAAGACTTACTTCTCATTACGTTAATGGTTTACATTGATACAAAACACTGGTAAAGGAACAATGAAATATACTGGAGCCCCTGAGGGTTTTGGCTTCGGAATACAATTACAGAGAATTAATTTATATGTTCGACGTGGGATTTTGTTTTTTTAAACTACACATCTATTAAAGATAATTTTTAAATTATTAAATAGGAACCTTTTATTGATAAGATATATCAAATCATGCCCTCACGAAGGGCAGAGCGGAGCAGCAGGTGCAAAGTACAGTGGAATGTTTCGACTAGTTTAGTTATAAATGATAAGTACTCTGTAAATGTTTTTATAACAGTGGAAATACTGTGTTTTGTCAAATAATGCTTGTATATTGTTTGACATCAATTGTATTACAGACGACTTTTTCTATTAAAGTATCACAAAATATGTTTTATTGCTTCGCCTGGTAAGTAACCTGATTTACATTGCAGTTCATTATTATTTTAAAAACAGATAAATCGACGATCAAAAACCAATTTAAATAGAAAATAGAAAAATAATGAATAAAATGTAATGAATTTATTATTCTATTAATTAATTGTATTCTATTCGTTTTCAAACCGTGGATAAATCAGTAACCAGCAGCGGGACTGATGAGAACAGCTGCGTTATAAGTAAAAACCTGGGTTCATCTTCAGAAAAAAGTTCAGATTTTGGTGAAATAATTGAAAATTAGTAGAGGATTAACCTCTTTAAGAGATGCTTCAAGCGAACTACAGGATAGACTGTCATCTCACTTTACGAGCTTCATTTGTTTAAGCTCATACAGGTTGTCGGCAAAAATATATTAATAAGAAATACCATGAAATGTATAAAAAGAAGGTAAGTGAAACTTAATTATTTTCACGTCAGAAAAAAAGTTCCGAAGTAGCGTAAATTTAGCTAACTTCGATCATTGAATAAACTGTTTCCTTTGTGGGCAAGAAGCTGATAAGGTGAAGTCAGATTTCATATATCAATACTCCAACTTTAAATGAATACAAAAACTTTAGATGAACTTAAAAATAAAACGTCATAACTGTGGATTACCTATTTTAGAGTGGTTACAATATTGAAGGACTTCATTTTTGCGGACCGAATGGGAGATTGGTATTTACATTTATATAGTATTGAGCTTCAGTACTTATATAGTACTTCATGCATCAGGGCATTTTCCTTATGATAAGGATGCACAAGTTTATCTGCAAGATATGAAAGAATTACAGTATAAAATGGACCCTATGGAGTTTAAAACAATTTAGGGAAGTAACTTATATTTTACATCTAGACGATCGGAAAAGTTTTTTCTGGCATTCCAAGTGATCAGACTATTGAGCAAACCTTTGATGAAAGGAATGAGTGTAGAAGGAGGTCCTTTTAAACGTGGTGCCACTGAAAATGTAGTATATAAATGGATCAGGGGACTTATTTATAGCCAAGATATGATTAAAGCCATAGAAAAGTTTTGTGAGATATCTTTCAATAAAAGTCATCAATACACTGATTCGACAGATGCTAGAATAGACAGGATTAATATTGATGTAAAAGTATTGGCGGACTTGGCGGAAAAAATACAACCCTTTACAGTTGCTATCATGTCTATTGCTACAGGAATTACTGGATATATAAAATATAAAATAGATAAATAATTGTTATCATGCTTTTGAAGAAGGTTTGAAATCAATGAATAAAAAAAGAGTTAAAATCTACCTGAATTGAAATTATAAAGGAAAAATAAAAGTGAATCCTCTAATGACGAAAAATAACAAAATTAAAATTCATGACGTTATTCCTGATTGCTCCATTGCTGCTGTTTCAACGTATTTGTGTTAAAAAAACTGACGAAGAACTTAAAATTATATGAATTATGAACTGGCACCATATCCGCTTGCTCTATTTGAAGATGGTGAACTACGAAAGACTAAAAATTCATTTGTTTACGAGTTATTTCCGAAAATTTCTATTTATTTAAAAAGTTTAGAAAATGTTCGTTACGTTATTGATGGAGGGTTGTTATTACATCGTTGTAAATTGCGATTGAATGAAACGTTCACAATTATATGTAAGCATTATTTTACATATTTAAAGAATAATTACAATAGAAACACTTACGTAGTATTAGATGGATATAAAAAGACAGGATTAAATCTGTTGAAAGGATACGTCGCGCAATGAAGAATAAATGTGCAGATACTAAATTCGATGAAAATATGCCTTTGAAAATTGCTCAAGATAAACTTTTGTCGAACAATAAAGATTTAAATCGCTTGATAGAAATGTTGAGAGTGAAATTAGCCAAAACAATATTTTCACATGCCAAGCAGAAAGTGACACTGATAAATTAATTGTCGATACAGCTATTAATTTTAGAATTAAAAAATGCTGTAATTGTTTTAGAATATATCGATGTCTTGGTGTTATGAACGGCATTGGCGGATGTAGATCGTGAAAAGTATTTTCTAAAACCATCTCAAGGCTAAGTTTAATAAACATTATTTTTATCTAAAAATGTAGAAAAACTTCTACCAACATGTAAGGAACATATTCTTTTGTACATGCTTTCGCGGGTACATACTACTTCTGCGTTTTTCAATAAACGCAAAATTAAGTTTGTCAAAGTTTTTGTGAAACGAAATTATTTTACAGGAATCTGCAGAAGTATTTAAAAATACCAATGAAGACCCAATAATATATTTCAAGCGGGTATAGGATGTATTTTGGGTTTATATACAGCTTCAACAAACACTAAAGATTTGAATACGTTCATGTTCAATTATTTAATAAAAGTAACTGCCAAATATACCAGTGTTCATTTATCACTATTGCCTCACTTAAAAAGGGTGTACATGCACACCCAGATATGGTTAGGAAATGACGTAGTTATTGAAAATTGGGTATGTAAATATTCCAACAACATATACATCCAATAACAATGAATCAATTACCTGCTCCGTATAATCTATTGCAAATGTTATTCTGTAATTGTACAACGGGGATGTGGAGCTGCGTTTGAATGTCGGGAAAGTGGCTGATACTGTTAGTAGGTAGTGTAGCATGTTTACCACGCAGCGAAAATAGTTGCTCCAATACTTCACTTATTTTACAAATAAATGAAGTCTAAGAAAGTGTTTGATATATACAAAATGTAAAATGTTAATATAAACAAATATTGATCCCTACTGCCCGTGCTTGATACACACAGGCATCTCTAATTTACTCATAATTAGCTTCCCTTAGTTATAGTTATAATTATCTTTAGTTTATTTATATCTATTTAGGTGAAATTGCACATATAAATAAAAAAAACTCTTTAAAGCAAAACTATATGGACAAAAAATATTTTTGTATACTATTTGTAAACAATGAAAAAGCGAACGCACAAAAAAGTTTTGGTAAACATTGTAATGTATAGTTTAAATTTCAAAATCCCACGTTGATCATATAAATGTATTTACTGTTATTGTATTCCGAGGTTTTGACGTTTTCAAAACTCCACGCTCTCCACTAATACATGTTTCCCAAAAACGGACATTTTAGTCAAACTAATATATTCTAAAATGCTCTTATCCAGTCGAATTCGGCTGACTAACGAATAATTCAAAATAATTTAGAACGGAAACTTCTAAATTATAAGTACACACATGTACGTTTTGAAATAGCACTTAACACCTGTTCTTGATTGTGGGACAGTGCGCACAACTGCACTCTATTGCAGTGACTTGGGTGTAATACAAGGTAAATGCAACAATATACGTGTAAATGAGCGTTTTTAATTTTATATAATAGTATACAACTCGGATTCTTGCCATTTTTGTGATTACTATTTTGCACATGTCAAACTATTCATATTTTTTCTAGATGTAGGATTTTTGAATTTATAGTTTTACATAAGTTTTACATACAGATAATTAATGGACTCACATCAAAATTGTAAATCAAAGAGAATAATGTATAAAATATATTTTCTATGTGATTAAGTATGATGAAATCAATTTTATTGTAATGTGCAATGCCTGCACAATTTATGTTTATGCAATAAGCAACACATCACTGCGTTGCAGAATGTTTGGTAAAAATACAGGAGAACCAATAAGATTTACCACAATCTGCCCCTATCTATCAAAAGTACCATAAGCGTATTGCATTGTTACTAAATTGCTGGAATATCGTTCCGTCTAACCACTTAGACGTATTGAAAATTAAATCTTCCGTTACATGAACTATTGGTATAAGAATGTCCATCCTTTAAAAAACAATGCTTTAATTGTTTGTCTAGTTTATATAATATATATATATATATATATATATATATATATATATATATATATATATATATATATACGTTGGTCCAATATTAGTAAATACAACCCATGCTAATATATAAATAATTAAAATAAAGATTAAATCACAAAAGTACTTGCTCTGCCGAAATTAAATTAGTATACATATACATTACATTTGTATAAACGGCAATAGCCTGATTTAATTTTGGTCAAGGCAGTATTTTTTGTGATTCAGTTGTTATTATATATATATTATATATATATATTATAATATTAAATATATAAATATATATATATATATATATATATATATATATATATATATATATTATATATATAACCTAGCTAATAAAAGTTGATCTTGAAGGAAGGACAAGTTTAAACACACTGACGAACAATGATGAACAATCTCATCACATAGGGAAGTGATCTGACTAATGATACCTACAGATAAGCAACTGATAACGGACAGGTTCTGACCAGAGCCCTCAAATTGTTATCTGGGACATTATACTGAATCAAATTTCTGATCAACAATCAATCAAAGCTTTTTAAAATACGAAAGCTGCTTATAATGCAATTTAATACGTATAAGATTACTCAATTATATAAATACAATTACTTTATTAATAAACTCTTATTTTCCATTTTTAAATCTCCTTTAAATGTTTTTAAACAACCGTATCAGTTTAGTAATGAATTTTTCTTTAAAAAACAGATGATTGAATCAGAAGATTGATTATTTATAGTACATCAAAATCGAAATTACTTTTTGTTCAGTGAGATAACTGTTATGAATTCACCTTTTTAAGTTAGACCATATTCCCCGACATTTTGTAGCAGTAGTAATGAAAAATTATCTAAAGTACCGGTAGCAGTACCTAAGCGACTTTTACAAAGGTCTTTTTTGTTACTTGTGTTAGTTATTGGCTGGCCAATTACCCCTTTGAATATTATCACTGACTTATGTGACACTCTGTATGAACCACCATCACTAAGACTAATACTATTCCTAAAGATTTGTTATTTTCGGAGCACACCGAGATTGATTAAATTTTGGGTTTTCATTAAGATGTCTTAATATAAGGACACAAATGTTTTTTATTATACTGAGAATATTTGTGTAACCAATTAATTGGATTACTATCATTTATAAGTATAAGTATAACAAATATTCAAGCGAGAAATTATAAAAACATACATTGAGGATACCCGTAATGTATGATACCCCAACAAGTACATGAAACATTTAACTTCCATAAACACAGAGATAGAAAAAAAACATTTATTAATTAGTTATGTATACGGTTGACTTCCACGGATGAATATATTTGAAAAACCAATCTCTGAACATGCTCGTATTTTTAACAACATTACGGTATAACGTTAATTTCATGATTTTGAAAGTTATTAAGGTCAATAAGTGAAAACCATTTTTCAACAGTTCAATAGTGTTGTACAAAATGTGTATAGACGGGTCTCCGTTGAAATTTGTTGTCGAACATTGCCACGATGATTGTTCATCCGCAGCCTGAGCGACAATGATGTTTCTTCAAAGCAGTTTTAGAATTATGTCACAAAGATCATTTGTAAACCATTTTCGCCGTTACAAGTAGCCTGTTCTGCAATAGAACATTGTTTATTGGTAATACTGTTTTTGTAAGTTTGTAGATGACGTCATGCTGAACTACATCGTGGTTACACTTTACTGCATCCACCAGTCAATATATAATAAGGTTTGCAATTGCTAATTATATCATCACAAAATTGGTTCATAAACAAGACACACAAATGTTTTTAAGGGAGAGAAAAATCTTTAAATCAATATTTTATGCAATATGTGGGATCCACTTATTTATTTTTAGTTGAAAAAATACGCCAACAGTATAATAGTATATTGAAATAAAGTACTGATAATTCTGTTATAATAAGACTATTTTTATTTTCTTCCTTAAGAAAAGTTTTGTTATTGGTTTGCCTACTCTTATTTTCAGACACTTTGCTACGCAAGAATGTAGTGCTTGTTGCGTAACTCACATTGCATGCACTCCACACAATATTAAACAATGGTTTCCATAGACACAGGTAGATAAAATTAGTTTTGTGAGTTATATTAGTTTTATAATATCGATTTGATTTGACTAATTATGTGAATCAATAGTTACATGAAACTATAAATCAAAATACCAACCTAATTTAGAAAAAGGACCAAAAATAGTTACTTTTGCTATTACTTAAAAAGGCCAAATAATACAAGAAGTCCCATTTAACACATTAATCGTCTCTTATAAATATATATACTTAGATAAGATCCTATAAACACCAGTAGTAGGTCTACTCTTCTGCTATTTCACTGACTGTAGCATAATATCCAAGTCCTGTTTGACAGTTGATACCGACCTAGCCTTGAGAACACATCGTAAGTGGTATTTCACAATCTGTATGTATGTGTGCTTACACCAAATTAGGCGCAAGGTTCCTTTCTGAATTATTATATATTTGTTTATCAGTCGAATTCGAATAGATAAAAAGATTTTTGGATAAATCATTTGACTAAATTTGTTAGTTTTTGTGAATTGTTTTTTTTTATTCTACATGTTTATTGTATAAATCTAACCAATTAACTCACGCGATTCTCAGTAGAATTTTTTAAGGCTGACAGACCAAATTCCTAATTTTTAAGACTGTGTCTTTCAACGCCAGTGAATAATTCTGTGTCTGTTACAGCATAATGTAGAGGAGAAATAAAGGTGTTTACAATTTTCGTATATAAAATGTAATAATAGTTTATTTATTGTTACCTGATCTGGTCTGTATTACCTTCATATTCAAGGGTATTAAGTTTCTCATGTCCCAATTTGCAAATACGATACCACTTTTACCAACAGACTTGGATACATAATCACATTTCATGATGTGATAGTAAAATCTTCAGTTTTTACGAAATCCTGCATTAAAAGTTGCAAACTTTTACCATTTCAAACCTGTACTTTTTATAATTTTGTACTTAAGGAAACTAAAAACATGTGTGACAAATGTCAGTAGTGTAGCTAGAACTGTTTAAATACAAATATTTTACTATAAAACACAAACACATCTTGTTAGTACTTATTTTCTACCAATTACGTGTACCTATCAGATAACACTTATCATGTAGCATACACTGTTCTCACACCTGCTAGACATTTTCCGTTAATTCACTAATACCACATTCATATTACTCCTATATTTTTCTAAGTTAAAATTCAGACTCTTCACTTTTGTAATTTAACTAATACCTAATATCTCGTGGGGTGATGTTCTTCATGCGACGCGATCAGTGCGGGAGGCATTATTGTTAGCCCGTTCCACTACAAGTACCCAGTTGGGGTATAAATTGCATTAAGTCTTCACAATTTTAACTGTTTTATATTTACTCTAAGATTTTCTACATTCTTATACTCAGGAACTCGAACGAAACGAAAATAAAACAACTGCATGACGTCGAAAAAACAGGTTTCCCAGAATGAACCAACTCCCACAGTCAACAGCGATAACGGAGCACCGAAAGCCCTTGGTGAGAACAATTTAGATAATATTCTATCTTTTTGACGTGACAACGTCTTAAATTAGGTTGCGGCTCGGAGTCACTCATGAAAAAGTGTAACGCCCGGTAACGTTACGATGCCCGTCCAGTGGGTCCGCCGCACGGGATCCGCACGGGATAAAGCAGATAACTGTGGGTCCGCCGCACGGGATAAAGCAGATAACTATGTTTATTCGTGAAAATGTGGAGTGCTTAGATTCGTCATTTACAACAACTACAACAATAAAGGTAAATAATTGTACACTGATATTTCATTATCGTAAACTATGATTGATTGATTAATTGTTAGATTGACACAAAAGTTGAGAAACTGAGTTTATAGGTTATGTCATACTATTGACAAATGTTGATAGTGTTAAGTAAATTATTAGTTTAAATCACTCTGCAATCAATCGTAATTCAGTCGATTGAGAAGAAACAGCGCGTATTGCTAGTCAAACATTTAAAATAACAAATTATAACCTCTAACCTGTCATAACAGTGCGACCAAACAAACGAACTAAACCGACCAATCACCACGCGCGGAGTTAGAATTTAACTGTGTTTAGCAAGAATTTCAAATTCCAATTTTAGTAAATGTTTTATTCAACTTTACCATTTACAATAACAAATTTTAATTAATTTCAAATTATGTACAATGTTTTAGTAAACAAAATATATTTCTATAGTTAAAATTTGTGCAATTCTTATTTTCATTCAATTCCTTGTTCCTATTGTGCAATTTAATAATATTCATATCAATAAATATTCTACCGAGAAAAAGACGTTGTCACGTAAAATCTTCGCCCATAAAACCGACTTTACAGGCAACCATAATGTTTTTTTTATCGATGTTTCATATCGTTTGTCCTAAATATTGGTTGTTCGAATGTTCACTTGTCCGAAATTGATGTATCCGGATAGAGACAAGGAAAAAAATCTTACCGTACCTAATTTCCCATTATCCACTGCCCAGTGTCCTATCCGTCTCTAAAACATTGATTATAATATAAACAATCGGATGGAGACAAAGGATATGCAAAAAATGCTTCCTTCCTTCCCCTCAACCTTTCTTATCACTCAGCCCCACTTCCTGGTGTATTCTTGCCTCTAGAGCTTTTGCAAAGACTCTTAAGTCTGTGGTGGTGGATCTATTGTAATTTATAAAAGCATTTCATTAAAAAAGAACAGACACATTATCATTTTCTTTTTTTTAATTAAACAGGAAACAATCTGACAATTGACCATTTATTACATGGTTAAATGATGTAACGTTTAGTTACAGAAACCATAAACTCTTTAAGGTTAAAACTGAATAATGATTCCTGGTGAGATGTTCTTTTACTCAAGTGTTTTTATAAATATGTTTATAAATACAATTGTTGTGTGACGACAACATTGATATAATTATATTTTGCATGAATTTATTATATACATATAGAGGCTTGTACTTAAGTTTTACTTGTGTGAAGGAGTGGGCTATGTTTTCAGAACGGCATTGCTCCCTTCAATGTGGGATAAACACGGAAAGTTCAATAGTATAATTGGATATAATTGGAAAGCTGCATGTTTTATCTTCAGCGACACATGTTCCTGTTTCTTTCTGCATTTTTCAAACAAACTATATTTTGGACAAACTATATGGCACCCTTATTTTATTTCGATACATCCATTAATGGGTCATGAACAATAATTTATTTATATATATATATATTATATATTAATGGTTTTAGAAAGTACCAAATAGCCTAGTAAAAATTTCGGGGACATGTAGCAAAAGACTCGCAAAATTGTTGTCAAGAGTATCATAATTTCAAATTTAGTTTCCATGTACGTAAAGTACATCCTAGCCTCTCATGTATCATTGGAATACAAACAAACTACGTACTGTTGCAAAATAAATCGTGTTAAACCGAATATTCAGGTCATTCTACTTTTGAAGTATAACTATACACGTGTTGTATGGTCAGGAAAGAGCACTGATGTTTAGGTTTACTCCACTTATATTAGTTTAGTCTGAATAGGTTTTGAAAAGTAGCCCCAAAATGAAAAACATTAAATATTACAGTAAAACACACTCCAGGGCATAACTGAGATATCAATCAAAAGAGAAGATAAGTTGATGACAAGTCATTAAGCTATATAATGATAGTTCGGATGTAAATTAGGTTAGGCATGAAAATACAGTTTCTTAGAGAATCCTGGAAGGAACAGAAATAAACTGTTACTATTCATAATTCTTATTAAATATTTCAATATAATTTAAATTCTGATTTAAACACCAACATATATTTAAATTCCTCCTGGAACAAGGCTGTATTGTAAGAGTAGGTAGCAGTCATTCTAGTCCAAAATGACGTCACCACTTGAGTTAGTGGGCGACAGAATGGACAATTTGCGTCTCACATGACGTCAGAACTCAATTTCACAACAATATATTCTTAAATAAAATATCATTTACTCAATCACTTTCCTAGTTATTTTGTGATTTTATGTTTGTAAGTCAATTTGAAAGTATTCAAGATTCACTGGCTTGGGAATTTATTAAGCTGGATGTCTATGTTGAGATCCGAATCAATAAACTATGAATTATCAAGTTATCGTGTTCATTAGAAGTTTGAACAAAGTGTTTTTTTTTTTAAGTGAAAACTTTTTCAGGCGCGTTGGAGCGTTTTGGTAGAGGGGTAAAATCCTCGGTTCGCCGTCACCGAACATGCTAATGTGATTATAACATTGCATGAAAAAGTCTGTCTCGGCTGTGTTTTTTAACGGTAGAACTTGGCCGCGGGACTACTAACCTTATGAAAAAGTCAGGTTCGCTGTGTTAAAAACGTGTTCCCGGCGGAGTATGGAAAAAGACTGCGGAAAATTCTGTGACCGTTTACGGCTTCCTCTCGCGATTTTAAAAAGTGAAGCCATAATGTGTACAATTTCTGTAAGATGCGTCAATTATAGCTCTTAATATTGGCAATCTATTGTGGGTATCATTTTTAAATATTTTTAAAATAAATTTCGCAAAATAATTTTGATTATTGTTTAACATTTTACATATGCGGTTTAACAATGACAAGTAAAAAGTAGGTATAAGCGAGGAATTTTTTTTTATTTTTTGGTCAGACATAAATTGTCTGCGTTGAGAAAGTTGTTCGGTTGTGAAAATAGATGAATATTTTTTTTGCATTTTATCATTTTTTTATTGGAAAGGTTTTGAGTTTAGCATGTAGTAGCGTTTGAAGTGATGATCGTGGAACGTTTCTGGCCGGAATGTAGTTGGCGCATCTGGCTCACTGTACCGTTAATGTGCTGTACTCTAAATAAAATTAGTTTTATTGTGCAATAAAAATAACTTTACCGAAAGAACCATGTTAATTTAACTTATTTATTAGTTTTAAAAAATTGTGTGGGTTTAATTGTTATTGCATTTATATACTTTATCCGTAGCAATAACTGTATTATATACCAACGGTTTTGTTCCAAGCTCACTGATTGTTCACTCGGTGTTTACTCAATTGTATTGTTGTTTAACTCACTATTAATATTGAGCAATTTACAACATATTTTTTTTATAGTAATGAATAATGGAAAAACAACTCGAATATATTTTTAAACATTTTTACTATTTGTACGAATATTTGTATTTAAAATTTAGAATTTTTCATATTTTAATTATTGTTTTTTGTTTTAATATTTAAACTCTTCATCATGAAATGAGTATTATTACGGTATAAAGATTTATCCTTACTTGCGTGGTTTAATTTGATTTCTAGTTATTTGATTATATTTTTTAGTGGATTTTAAATTGGAAAATTAAAAACGCGTCAACATTTACTATTACAGATGTATGTGCTACTTATAACGTACTGATCTTTTGTTATATTTCTCTCAATATTAGTTCCGTTTTCACTTTCTAGCGGCAGTCCCACGTGCTACTGTTTTTTTTTTTTTTTTTTTTTAATAAGGTGAAACTTCTTTAGGCGCGTTGAGCGTTTTGTTAGAGTGTGTAAAATCCTTGGTTTCGCGTCACCGAACATGCTTATGATACCTAACCTGCGTTGAAAAAGTCTAGTTCTCGCTGTGTTTTTTAACCGTTAGGGACCTTGGCCTGCGGACTTCTAACCTGCATGAAAAAAAGTCAGTCTCGCTGTAGGTTTGTTAAAACTGTCCCGGACGGAGTATGAAAAACAGACACTGCGAATATCCTAGGTCTGACCTTTACGGCTTTCACTCTCGCGATTGTAAGAAGTTGAAGCCAGTGTCGTTACATTTCTGTAAGTTCACGATGCGTTTTCAAATTAAAGCTCTTAATATTGGCAATCTATTGGTTAATATTTTTAAATATTAAAAAAATTTCGAAATAATTTTTGAATTATGTTTACATTTTACATTGAGTTTACAATGACAAGAAAATAAAAAAACAGTAGTAAAGCGAGGTTTTTTTTTTTTTTTTTTTTTTTTTATTTTTTGGTCAGACAAAATTTGGTCAGCGAGAAAGTTTTTGTGTGGAAAATAGTTATGAATATTTTTTTTTTTATGCAATTTTTTATTTTTTTTTCATTGGTCAGTTTTGTTTAGCTGTAGTAGCTTTGAAGTGATGAAGGTGAACGTTTCTGCCGGACTGTAGTTGGCGCATTGGGCTCACTGTTACCGGTATTAAACTCAATAAATTAGTTATATTGTGCAATAATAAAAAAAATATAACTTTACGAAAAGGAACCAAGTTAATTTAACTAATTTATTAGTTTTTAAAATATATTGTTGGGGTTTTAATTGTTTATTGCAATTATTTATAGCTTTATCCGTAGCAATAAAATCATGTATTATTTTACAACGGTGTTCAACTCACTGTTGTTCACTCGGTGTGGTTACTCACTTGTTATTTCTATGTTTAACTCACCTATTTATATTGAGCATTAACAAACACAATATTGTTTATTTAGATTTAATGAATAATGAAAACAAAGATATTTTTTTAAAATTTTTTAATTTTGTACGCAATATTTGTTTTTAAATAATTTAGCATTACTTTCATTTTAATTATGGTTTTTAATATTTTAACTCTTCATCATGAAATGGTATTATTTATTCGGCTTTATAAGATTTATCTTACTAGAGTGGCGTAACAATATAGATTTTAGTTATTTGGATAATATTTTTTCGTGGATTTTAAAATTGGAAATAATAACGCGTCTCATTTTACAATTACAGAGCGTTCGTGTGTACTTGAGTTTCTATTAACGTATTGGCGTGTAATATTACTTAAACTTAATAGTTTTTCCGTTTTTCACTTCTTTCGGCAGTCCCACGTGCTACTGTTTTTTTTTTTTTTTTTTTTTTTTTAAGTGAAAAAATTCTTTAGGGCGCAGCTTGAGCGTTTTTGGTACGGAGAGAGGGTGTTTTTTTAATGTATCATTGGTTGCGTCACCGAACATGCTAATGTAATAACCTGAATGAAAAAGTCAGTCTCGCTGTGTTTTATAACCGTAGTCTTGGTCTGCGGACTTACTAACCTGCATTTGAGAAAAAGAAAAGTCAGTTCCTCCGGCTGTGTTTGTTTATAACTGTCCCGGCGGAGTATGAAATAACAGACTGCGGAAAAAAAATTTAAATTCAGTATTTTGGTTGTTCGTACCCTTTTTACGGCTTTGTCTCTCGCGATTTTAAAAGTGAAGCCGTTTGGTCGTACAATTTCTGTAAGATGCGTTCAAATTTATAGCTCTTAATATTGGCTATCTATTGGGTTACATTTTTAAATAATAAAAAAATTTCGAAATATAATTTTGTTTATTGTTTTACATTTTAACATCTTGCGTTTACAATGACAAGATAAAAGTTAGTAGCGAGGGATTTTTGTTATTTTTTGTCGTCAGACCCAAAAATTTTGTCAGCGAGACAAGTGGTTGTGAAAATAGATTATATTTTTTTTTTTTTGTAATTTATCATTTTTTTATTGGAAGTTTAGTTTAGGCCAGTAGTAGCGTTATGAAGTGATGATCGTGAAAACGTTTTCTGCCGGAAACTGTAGTTGGGCGCATTTGGTCACTGATACAGTAAATTAACTCATAACAATAAATTAGTTTTTTGTGACAATAAAAATACCTTACGAAAGAACCAAGCTTAATTTAAACTTTAATTTATTAGTTTTAAAAATATTGTGGGTTTAATTGTTTTATTGCAATTATATACTTTATCCGTAGGCAATTTACTGTATTATTTAACAAACGGTTGTTCAACTCATGTTGTTCACTTCGGGTGTTACTCTCTTGTTATTCTATTGTTTAACTCACTATTAATATTGAGCTATTACATAGATATTTTTATACAGATAAATGATAATGATAACAACGATATATTTTTAAACATTTTTAATATTTTGTTACGGTATATTTGTATTTAAAATTTAGAATTATTCGTTTTAATTATGTTTTTAATTATTTAACCTTCTTTATCCATGAAATGAGTGATTTATTACGGTATATGATTTATCTTTTAGCGTGGTAAATGATTTCTTAGTTATTTGATATATTTTTTCGTGGATTTTAAAATTGGAAAAGTAAAAAAACGCGTCATCATTTACAAGTACAGATGATACTGATACTATATATATTTTTTTTTTTTTTTTTTTTTTTTTTTTTTTTTTTTTTTTTCAGGTGGCCTCGGAGAATAAATAAACCCAACAATAGCTTGAAAACAGCTGTGGAAAACGACCACGAGAGCCTGTCCAATGTTAATGTTAATGTTACACCCTTTGGTACGCAAAATTATCTGGTCTTTTTTGAAATATGTGATACATATGCATCATAATGCCCTTGATTTTGTCTTGTAAAGTATATAAATTGTTATGTATTTATGGGAGAAAGAAGGAAGTTTAAAATTTCTGAATAACCAATAACAGTACCATATAAAAACAGTACCTTTGGAGTGTTTTAATGGGGTTATTTCTAAGCCAACGGTATTTAAATGTATTATTATGATTTTCAAGGGAAAAACATAACAATCTATATGAAAATTTGTATTGACCTTTCAGGAAATGGGACTCATCACCACTTGGTTAAAGAGTCACATCCTTACATCTACGCTGCTGCGGTGATTGTGTGTATACAGCAAGGGCAACACAAAGATACGTGTTAACAGTATCTTTTAAATTATATACCTTCCAGAGTCCTACGGTTTAAATAGGGCCGAGTATTTGTTTTAAGATTACTCTTATGGAACTCAATTGAAAATAGCCCATTGTAGCTGATGTCACTTAAAAATAATTACAAATTCTTTATAATTGGTATCGGTACATAAGTCAGGGTTTTAAAAACTGTCAAGACTTCATAGGGATGTTTATTACGCTAACATGTTAAACTGGAACTTTGCACATCCACAACGGAACTAAAACACCACCTTATATACTCTCGGTGAGGTTTTACCTTCAAACTGGGACCCCAAACAAATAGTCAAATCTCTTTTTAAGTATAGCTCAAGTTGCCAACTACTTTAAAACCAACTAATTGTTGGACTTTCATTAACTAAATTAGCATGATTACGAGATATGTGTCATTAAAGATATGATTAATGTAAATCCAAACATTTTTTACATTTTCTTGAAAAGTGTATACTGTTTGGATAAAGTAAACGATAAAGTACAAACAAGTTTCAGATTTTACTTCCGAATAATCAAACAAATATTTAAAAAACTAAAATGCGTTTGGATACGTAATGATATCTTTAACCCTTCACATGTCCTGTAATTATTCAGTCAAAAATTAGAGCGTTATAAAAGTTTTAGAAATTGGTTTTATGGTATCCAGGTACTGGAATAAAGAAGGCTACTTATACAGTTGGTTTAATCTTGTTAAGAAAATAGCTCTTACCAGTTCACCAAACATAATGTTTCTGTTTTTGTAAGACGGGAGTATTTTAAACTAATATATTTTATATGCATACTCATATACTAAATCATCTATTTCTTTACGATGATTGTATTTATTTACATTTAGAGGTCACACAGTACTATGATCGTGGGGTTATTTATGACCATGGATAGTTATGGGTTAGTATACATTCATATTGGCCATTATCATACTGTTGCATCGTACAGTCTCAGTTAGTACGGTGCAGTATCAGCTGGTATCGATACCATGTTTCAGTATACAGTATTGCGCAGCCTCTAGTTTGGCGACACACGTAACTGTTACCGCTACAGTCTCAGTTAGAACGGTGCAGTATCAGCTGGTATCGATACCATGTTTCAGTATACAGTATCGCGCATTGCCTCTAGTTTGGCGACACACGCAACTGTTATCGCTATAGTCTCAGTTGAGTGAAGCGGTGCAGTATCAGCTGGTATCGATACCATGTTTCAGTATACAGTATCGCGCAGCCTCTAGTTTGGCGACACACGCAACTGTTATCGCTACAGTCTCAGTTAGTACGGTGCAGTATCAGCTGGTATCGATACCATGTTTCAGTATACACTATCGCGCAGCCTCTAGTTTGGCGACACACGCAACTGTTATCGCTACAGTCTCAGTTAGTACGGTGCAGTATCAGCTGGTATCGATACCATGTTTCAGTATACAGTATCGCGCAGCCTCTAGTTTGGCGACACACGCAACTGTTATCGCTACAGTCTCAGTTAGTACGGTGCAGTATCAGCTGGTATCGATACCATGTTTCAGTATACAGTATCGCGCAGCTCTAGTTTGGCGACACACGCAACTGTTATCGCTACAGTCTCAGTTAGTACGGTGCAGTATCAGCTGGTATCGATACCATGTTTCAGTATACAGTATCGCGCAGCCTCTAGTTTGGCGACACACGTAACTGTTACCGCTACAGTCTCAGTTAGAACGGTGCAGTATCAGCTGGTATCGATACCATGTTTCAGTATACAGTATCAGTCTAGTTTACGCAACTGTTACCGCTACAGTCTCAGTTAGAACGGTGCAGTATCAGCTGGTATCGATACCATGTTTCAGTATACAGTATCGCGCAGCCTCTAGTTTGGCGACACACGCAACTGTTATCGCTACAGTCTCAGTTAGTACGGTGCAGTATCAGCTGGTATCGATACCATGTTTCAGTATACAGTATCGCGCAGCCTCTAGTTTGGCGACACACGCAACTGTTATCGCTACAGTCTCAGTTAGTACGGTGCAGTATCAGCTGGTATCGATACCATGTTTCAGTATACAGTATCGCGCAGCCTCTAGTTTGGCGACACACGCAACTGTTATCGCTACAGTCTCAGTTAGTACGGTGCAGTATCAGCTGGTATCGATACCATGTTTCAGTATACAGTATCGCGCAGCCTCTAGTTTGGCGACACACGCAACTGTTACCGCTACAGTCTCAGTTAGAACGGTGCAGTATCAGCTGGTATCGATACCATGTTTCAGTATACAGTATCGCGCAGCCTCTAGTTTGGCGACACACGCAACTGTTACCGCTACAGTCTCAGTTAGTACGGTGCAGTATCAGCTGGTATCGATACCATGTTTCAGTATACAGTATCGCGCAGCCTCTAGTTTGGCGACACACGCATCTGTTACCGCTACAGTCTCAGTTAGAACGGTGCAGTATCAGCTGGTATCGATACCATGTTTCAGTATACAGTATCGCGCCTCTAGTTTGGCGACACACGCAACTGTTACCGCTACAGTCTCAGTTAGAACGGTGCGGTATCAGCTGGTATCGATACCATGTTTCAGTATACAGTATCGCGCAACCTCTAGTTTGGCGACACACGCAACTGTTATCGCTACAGTCTCAGTTAGTACGGTGCAGTATCAGCTGGTATCGATACCATGTTTCAGTATACAGTATCGCGCAGCCTCTAGTTTGGCGACACACGCAACTGTTACCGCTACAGTCTCAGTTAGTACGGTGCAGTATCAGCTGGTATCGATACCATGTTTCAGTATACAGTATCGCGCAGCCTCTAGTTTGGCGACACACGCAACTGTTATCGCTACAGTCTCAGTTAGTACGGTGCAGTATCAGCTGGTATCGATACCATGTTTCAGTATACAGTATCGCGCGCAGCCTCTAGTTTGGCGACACACGCAACTGTTATCGCTACAGTCTCAGTTAGTACGGTGCAGTATCAGCTGGTATCGATACCATGTTTCAGTATACAGTATCGCGCAGCCTCTAGTTTGGCGACACACGCAACTGTTATCGCTACAGTCTCAGTTAGTACGGTGCAGTATCAGCTGGTATCGATACCATGTTTCAGTATACAGTATCGCGCAGCCTCTAGTTTGGCGACACACGCAACTGTTACCGCTACAGTCTCAGTTAGTACGGTGCAGTATCAGCTGGTATCGATACCATGTTTCAGTATACAGTATCGCGCAGCCTCTAGTTTGGCGACACACGCAACTGTTACCCGCTACAGTCTCAGTTAGTACGGTGCAGTATCAGCTGGTATCGATACCATGTTTCAGTATACAGTATCGCGCAGCCTCTAGTTTGGCGACACACGCAACTGTTATCGCTACAGTCTCAGTTAGTACGGTGCAGTATCAGCTGGTATCGATACCATGTTTCAGTATACAGTATCGCGCAGCCTCTAGTTTGGCGACACACGCAACTGTTACCGCTACAGTCTCAGTTAGTACGGTGCAGTATCAGCTGGTATCGATACCATGTTTCAGTATACAGTATCGCGCAGCCTCTAGTTTGGCGACACACGCAACTGTTATCGCTACAGTCTCAGTTAGTACGGTGCAGTATCAGCTGGTATCGATACCATGTTTCAGTATACAGTATCGCGCAGCCTCTAGTTTGGCGACACACGCAACTGTTATCGCTACAGTCTCAGTTAGTACGGTGCAGTATCAGCTGGTATCGATACCATGTTTCAGTATACAGTATCGCGCAGCCTCTAGTTTGGCGACACACGCAACTGTTACCGCTACAGTCTCAGTTAGAACGGTGCAGTATCAGCTGGTATCGATACCATGTTTCAGTATACAGTATCGCGCAGCCTCTAGTTTGGCGACACACGCAACTGTTACCGCTACAGTCTCAGTTAGAACGGTGCAGTATCAGCTGGTATCGATACCATGTTTCAGTATACAGTATCGCGCAGCCTCTAGTTTGGCGACACACGCAACTTTTATCGCTACAGTCTCAGTTAGTACGGTGCAGTATCAGCTGGTATCGATACCATGTTTCAGTATACAGTATCGCGCAGCCTCTAGTTTGGCGACACACGCAACTGTTACCGCTACAGTCTCAGTTAGTACGGTGCAGTATCAGCTGGTATCGATACCATGTTTCAGTATACAGTATCGCGCAGCCTCTAGTTTGGCGACACACGTAACTGTTACCGCTACAGTCTCAGTTAGAACGGTGCAGTATCAGCTGGTATCGATACCATGTTTCAGTATACAGTATCGCGCAGCCTCTAGTTTGGCGACACACGTAACTGTTACCGCTACAGTCTCAGTTAGAACGGTGCGGTATCAGCTATTCTGGAACAGCCTTGACACCCAGTGTCAACACTTTAACAGTATCAAAGCAAATTCTTCAAAATCAAATTTCTTGACTTTCTCGTTGCGATCAGGAAACTCCAATGACGGGCCAGCCGTTTTATTGGATGACTTTTTCCTGGAGGAAGTCGACTGTTCAAAATCGGAATATTCCTGGATCATTGACTTGGAATTATCACATTGATCATGTTTGCTCAAAACTGGCCTGCATCTATGTATTGAGGTCTTTAGTACTGCCCCAGTCAGGTACTGATGACGGCTTATTATGGCGATCTACCCCCACCTCACCTACGGTTTGGTGCTGTAGCCAGCGCAAACTATCATTTTTCAGGGCATTCAAATTGCAGAAGCAAGCGATTCGCATAATCGCACAGCTAAGGTTCAGAGAAACATGCAAGGAAGCTTTTAAAAAACTGCAACTGTTGACTCTGCCGTGTCTCTACATCCTAGAGACAATCTTTTTTTGTATGTCTAAATGTGCCATGACACGTGGCCGAGACATACATTCGTATCAGATATACCGAACTGGAAGTCACAGGACGGGGGTTTACGAACACTTGCCTTGGCAGGCAGGAGTTCGTTTTCTCAACAAGTTGCCAAATTCAATCAAAAACGACCCAACGCCCAAGGCAGCTCGTTTAAAACGCTTTTTAGCGCCTCAAGCAAGTGCGGCTGGCATTCGACTGAGTGACCGCACAATTGGAACACTGACAACCAGCTCCGACTGAATTTCTGTAAGTTTGACTGGTCTCAATGTGGAGTGATTGGTCCGAAAAATGACTATTGCTATACGTTCTGGCGATTTGATTTGATCACAACCGCTTCCATTCTTGATCCACTCAGATATGTCTTACAGAGCTCTTCTTGACTGTTGTATTAGTGCTTATTATGAAAGTGGATCTACTGGAGCTTTGACGATTATTTAAGATGCTGCCTATTTAAGAGCACAAAATTAAATATTTTTGGAGCAGTTTATTTAATTTACATTTACCATTTACATCCGTGCTTGTGAAACACGAAAGCAAAGATTATGCAAATAGACATATGCGGGATGATGTATACGATGAACTTTATGTAATGAGATGATTCAAAAAAAGATTTTGTTTGATTTTGTATACAAATCCACAGATTTACGGTATAGTTTTTGACGTGAGCTAACAGAGATATCAGAAACTATAATGAAGAAACCAGCAGTTCTGCAGATCACGTATATTCACTAAATTTGTGGTATTATTAGTTGCATTGAATTGCTTCTTTATAATATCAGCTTCTCAATCCGGTTCCGTACTGCGTTCTGCACCAGTCTCACTGATACTGCGTCAGTGTGTATATTCTACTCTTGCCACCTGAAACCTGGGTGGAGCAGTTGCTCGGCACTGGGGAAAGTCACTGTAAACCCAATATGGTCTGTATAAGAGGCGACAACCTGTTTGTCATTGACATCAGATGGTAAGTGTAATTCCTACGCTTAGTGGTATGCAAACATGTATCGAGATATTTAGCCATCAAGGCTGTCTGAAACTTTGATGCCAATAACTCGTGCAGACACTTGGCTCAGGAGTTGGTAGCCTAGAGTTGGAGGTTTTGCTAGGTTTGGCTAACTTCTACGCTGCTTAAGGAAATGAAGTTTAAGGACTCTACAGAGCAGCCTAATGAACAAAATTGATGGAATAAAATGACCACTAGAGTTGAAGTATCGGTTCAGCAGCAAGTAATCCATCCATCTCGTCCACGTACGAGATTTGTGTGAATTGAGCAGGAGTATTCAGTTAAATTCAATTGTCATTACTAAAGAAAAGTTAAAAACATTTCACTTAATCTCCTGTGGATAGCACGTATGATGTTATAAGTTATACTAACAACATTTACATCCATAGGTACTGGCTGCAGTGTGTTATTATTTTTTATCATATATTTTTATCATATTAACATTACTGCACAATAAACAGCTGTTTTGATACTTAAGTTGGTCCATAGAGTGTTTTCGTTACTTTATAACAGAGGTCTCTAAAACACCAGCTGGCACATAATTTAAATTTTTTCAGTGCGCTAACCTCAAACTTAGTTATTGTTTCAGTGAAATAAATGAAAAATAACAGATGTGTTTTTTATATTTAAACTTTACAAATTCAGTAAAACGTGTAAGTTTGTTTCCCGTATCATTATAGGTTATTCATTAAAACCTCTGTTCGCCACACGGAGCAAAAGAGTCTTTAGGAGTTTAATCGCAAAAAACCTTTTTCTCATAGTGATAAAAACTACTATTTTAATACATCACACTGAGAAAAAAACCGTGTATGTGCTTTATCTTTTAAAAACTATTAACAATTTGGTGATAATCTATTCAACAATAAACTACCCGTAAAAAGTACAAAATAACAGAATAATAACAAAATATTAACTGACAATAATTTTAAACGATCAGCACAATAAGGAGGTAACAGTTTAATGTAGAACACTTTTAATTTAATAATAAATAACCTATATATACAAATACCTATATTTACAAATAACCTATCCAAACAAGTTTAAAAATATTTCTCTGTTTTTTTATTTATTTATTTTTTTTTTTTTTGTACTGGAATTATGCAATTAGACTAACGATTTGACCGTAATCTTTATTCATGTACATATGACTGGCATGTAAATATAACAGTGCCAAATATTTTGGTTATATACGACGAAGATCAGTTAAAAATTTGTAAGGAGGTGAGTCAGTTGTTTTCTGGAAATGTCACGCCTTTTGTTGGCCAAAAAAGAGATTATATTTTGAGAAGCTTTTTTCATTTCTTTGGTAAAACTTACTTATATACATGGGTTGAGATAGAAAGCTCTATTTTCCGCTGTTCTTCTTTTATCAAGACATTTCAAATGAGTTGTTAATGGGTCTTTAAATTTTTAAAAACTTTAAGCCACCCCCCCCCCCCCCCAATCACATTTTAGGGAAATGGGTAAAGTTGTAACAGTGACTAATAAGTTCACTTCTAATTTCTATAAAGGTGTCCCGAGTTCAATCCCTCCATCTTTACCCACCGAAAACTAAACAGAGTCTATCCATACTATTAACTCACACTGTATATTTATCACAGTATATAACGTCCCGAGTTCCATCCCTCCATCTTTATCCATAAAAAAGTAAACAAAGTGAATCCATACTTTAACCCCCGCTTATAAAAAAAACATGGGTCCAGAGGATCTTTTCTACATTATATCAAGAGGCAATCGTTTAATAATGTGTCATTTATTTTTGTACTAAACAAATAGAAACATGTAAAACAAACACAAGAAGTTACTTACTTAATGACTATCCCTACTACTTTAATCCCACCACGTTTCTCTACCAAAATGTATTTATCTAAATATCAGATGTTTTAGACAATTTAATATAAACGCCTAAGGTGCAAAAATTCCCGTCAATGCTGCTGCTGGTGATTTACTCACCAAGCTGCTAGTATCGTGAGTACCTAGCTCCATTATCTTTCCTTTCCTAGTTATATTCTTTCTGATCTTCATCTCCGTTTATGTTGCTGGTAATAAAAATCTTGAAAGCGAAAGCAGATCTTGAAAGCGACCCGGTTTTGATCCGTAACGGGGTAATAACACGTTAAAGCAACAAAAGTGCATTTGATCTGTTATTCTATCACCCGATCGTAACAATTAATTGAAGTAGACCCCGTTTTTAATCCTTTTGTGAATAAAGTTGCTCATGTTTTTGAAGAACCATATTTAGTTCCGAAGTTTGCTATGAATTGTATCGAAAAATGTCTCGATTTTATCCATCGGACTGACGATTTCTACTCCATGATGAGTATGAACGGTCATGTAACGGTGACGAAGCTGCGAGCGAGACGGGTTTTACTGCTCATGGCGGTGACTGTCTGTCTGTCTGTCGGCAGATAAGATAATAATTTATACCCACAGTAAACTGGTAATCTTCCCGGTCCTTGGAGCATGGTCGCTACTTTGTCCAAAGATGCAAAATCAACAGAGCACAAAATACAGTATTTCTCTGGGTAAATACATCTAATCTACGAATTACGGAGTAACGTTGAATCTAGGCTGGATTTTAAAACAAAAATTATAAATTTAGTTACTATATTTATTTTGAATTCATATGAAAATGTGACAACAACTATTTTCGAAGGTAAATAAACACACACACACACACACACACACACACACACACACACACACACACACACACACACACACACACACACACAAATACAGACATATTGAATTGTGTATCTTCAGTATATAAGTAATACACGTAAGGATACCCGCAAAACTCCACCAATATTTTTCTATCCAAATCCGTCAATGTAAATTAGTTCAGCTCTCTCAAACTATTATGATCAGGCTCAAGTGTAGAATTAGATTTTATTATTTGGCAGTCACTATCTCGAGGGATGTTATTCATTTGTTGCCATGAGGGTGGGTCAATATAGAAAGGTACGTACTGCTGTATTCTGTACTGATTCCAGGAAACAGTAGTGTCAGGCCGTTTTGAAAGTTAAATGCTTTCTAATCTTATTCAAACAATCACAAAGACTATGATTTTTGGTTTGCATTGCTATTTTAGTATTGTTGTCAAAGTATTATACAAAAAATTAGGTTTTGTGGGCAGCTAACAAATCTTTACCACTATATAATACCACTAGTAGTAGTAGCAGTGTATAGTAGTACTATAGTAGGTAGTGTACTATATTCTCGCATTTTTTCCCATAATGCACACGCCTGTTACCAATAAAACACACAGGTAAACTATTACTTATTTCTAAAACAAAAACAGATTTTTCATTTTGGCAGTTTTTGTTGCTCCATTAAATTTTAATCCTTCTGAAGTAATAAAAAATAAACGGTTGGTTTCTTGTAGATGGGATGATAGCTTTCACTCATGGTAATGTTGATTTATACGCCGGATATTATTCATATGGTAATGAATTCATATAACATTTCCTACTAAACACCCCGTTATCGCATACAGATATCAGTTTGGGAGGGTACTTGAATAAACCTTAGTAGAGCATTATTATAGTGGTCTTTTATAGTTTTTCCTACAAAAACGCTGATAAGGAAAAGTGAAAGTCGGCGCCATTGTCGGCACAACACAATCAATTCGGCTCAAGGACGTTCAGGTAAATAAATCACGGTTGTCACTTACCTATCGGAACAATCGAATTATTGGGTTGCGTATTGTTTGTTATTTGCAACGTAAAACGCAACTACGGTACTGAATACAACGGCGAGTAGCACCCAACAATTCTGCCATGTTATTAAAGTGTTGTTGTCAAGAATATTTTTTAGTATAGGAACTTGTACATCTACCTATGTAATATTGTATTAGTCTAATACATGCTCGTCTAATAGAGGATATTTTTTGTCAGAAAAAAAGCGTAATTTAAAATATCAAAATTATGTACTGGTATACTCGGGATTTTTAATATTACAAGTTATTATAGATAATCTTAAAATAAAAGTTCCAGCTCAAACGATGTCAACGATAATAATTGTTGTAACTAAATTACCGTGTGCCAAAATCCCAATAACAGTTGGATTTGCTATGCAGGAACCGCGGGGAAATCCCCACAATTCAGAAGGCAGTGGTTTCGGAGCGTAGACACGATCAGCTGACTTGACAACAGTACATTTTATCGCTCCATTCTCTCCACCACACCGCGCGAGCGCGCTCTCTACTCTGCTTGCATTGCAGTCCACAGCGATCGTCGTGCAAGTACGGCAGACTTTACTCCGAGGACCGAAAGTTGTTCGCCCACATCATCACCACTCGACACTCGGTCCACGCCTGTGCTTTAAGAAGCTGCGGACATGTCTGACGAAGGAATAGAATACGATCTCATCATTCAGGATGGCCCGAAGAAGGTTAGTCATAGGCAGTATTAGTTGTATGAATGTAATCTAAAATAAGTTAGGGCGGAATTCGTCTATCGAAAAGTCCTCGTTCAGAGTTATAATTAGATAATTTTTATTAGGTATCTAAAATCCTCTTATTGGGAAGAAAACTTTCTGGAAATACATCGTTATTAGTTCGTTTATAAATTAAGGAAGAGCTTGTATTTAGCTGTCAAGAGCCTAATATTCAACTTCACAACTTTTTGCAATTTAACTGTCTTATTTTGTAGGCAGTCTTAAATATTAAAATAATTTAACAACATTTTTCTACATAAGAGTGGTATAACCGTAAATTAATAAAAATAAATATTTATCTCATGCCAATAAGAACTTACGCTGTGAAAACAATCAGGTTTGAATAACGGATATGTTTTATATTTCGAGTGCGGAAATGGAAAGGTAGCATTTTTCCACGTTAAGAATTTCAATTGTTCTGTAATTAATCATGTGTTCTCTATATTTCATTAGCGTGATTTACAGTACATGCATAATGTATTGTAAAAAAACTCAATTATATGTATGTAAAATAATATTATATATTTTGTTACTTAAAAGTTATAATAAACAACGTTAAATTCAGTGATTCTGACATTCGTCACGTTGTCTCTATATTCCATTACGTGATTGCATAATGGATAGTACACACCTTCAGCCATCAAAAAGTGGGTCTTTGATAAAAAATCACAGAAAAAATAAAGGGACTGGTAGACAGAGATAACTGAAAAGATGAGATTCAAGTTCTGACACAGAGTAACTTGTATCTTACTTCCTCTATCTAAAAGACATACTTTCCGTACCTGAGATAAGCTAATATGTTTACTTAGAACTTGAACCTTTTCCCATACAAATATTCTAATCTTCAAGTGGAATATCTGGAATTTGTTAGGGGGGGGGGGGTGAAATCAATCACCTTGGGGGGGGATTGACCTCTTTTTATTTTGTAGGTAACCGGATGTTCGAAATACACAACATATATACTGCGTCGAATATAACGAAGATAGAAACGTATTTTTTCCATAAAATTATAACTGTCGTTCATAGGACTGGATTCGAGTTATAATACAATTTTAATACTTGCTTTATAACCATACACCAGCTAAGCAAATGAGTGACGTCAGACTAGAAGTAAAAGCTAACTGTTTTGTTAGAGATTTCTTTTAATTTCGTATGAACGTGTTTCTATATATGTAAACAGGCAACTGATCAAACTAATATTGTACGAATCTAAGTTATGAATGTTCTGGCTCTGCTTTCAAGTTTACAGCCAGTACTAGCAGACTGTGCCCATTACTTCCATCGTCTTATGTTTGCTCTGGGTGAACGAAACAGCAAATTTGTAAATTATAAATCAAAATGTTTGTTTTTATTCTAGTTTTTGAAGCTGGAAGGCCATGAGATTAGAATTATATGTAATTCTAAAGTTACAGAACTCTTTATCAGAAGATTTTTTAATTTTCTCGGATGATTTTGGGAACTCAGCCTTTAGTCTCCTGAATAAGCCAATGTTTATAAACCACTTAAAAGTAAAGGTTACTGTCTATCGGTACTAGAATCTCTGATTTCATTCTAGTTAATAAACATTCCCTGTGCACAAGACTTTAAGGGCTCGTGGACAAGAACAGTTCTAAAGTAACAAAATATTGAAATTTTTAGAATCAGTACCGTACCTTAAATCGCATTTTTGCTGTTTAGAGACGCACATTCCCGGGGCTGGTAAAAAGGAACATTTCAAGAAGAAAGGAGAGAATCGAGCACTACTAACTTACGACCAACTTTCCTTGTATATTCCTTGAATGTCTTTCCTATATACTTTGCCGATAAGTGGTCCTCCAAGACAGGAAGGAAAGTATTACTGTACAAGAAGTTTTGGACTCTCTCTTTTCCTTGAAACGTCCTTGAATACTTTGAAAACACGTGAATTACGTAATGGATTTTTCACAAACATAGAATAATTAATTACTGTTCAAACCGGCATACTTCGGCAGCATTTTTTGTAAACGGTCAGTGTAAGTTTGCATGAACAGTGCTTACGCTCTGATAGTGAAAAAACATTTGTGTTTATTGAATGACGGAAAGGTGGGCCAGTTGAGGAAGTAAATGTAGTGTTATGGTCGTCAGTACTTGAATTATAATTTCCGTCAAAACTCTCTACAAAGCCTCCTGAAACGTGAGATATCTTCAAGAGATTCAAACATCTTACACAAAATTATTGAGTGGACGTGTCCCTCACTCCCCTCCTCTCTTCCCCCCGCACTCAGAAGATCCGCACGTGACATCCGCCCACGTGGGCCTTGGGGAGAGGAAGTACAGTACTTACAAATGGAATTAAATTTTATATTACGGCTTATTCGTCAATAGTATATACTCATGTACTCACTTCAAATGTCGTCTATTTCGACCACATGCTAAAATACGTAATATATCAATTTACGTAATAAATAGTTGATACTGATTGAAAATTTGAAAAATTCAGCGAAGTATCGTACTGTGTGTTTAGCTTAGTAAGTGTTTTCAATATTTAAATATTTTATAAGAATTCATATTTTGGTTACAGTGCACAACAATCTTGTTGCACCAATTTTTACAAGTTATTCTTAGTTATAGTGAATGCCAAACACGTGAACCTTATTTTCTCTTATTCATGCAACATTTTATTTTACTAAAAGGTTTTAAAATCCATTTTAACACCAAAGGGAATTTTTTACTAATTCCTAAATCTTAAGGAGTATGTTCTAGAAAAATCATCAAAATTATACTACTACAATTAAAATCGTTATTGCAAGTTAAGCAAATTGTAACCAGAGTTAACCACGAGTTTTCAAGTAAAACGAAGTACATTGACATTAACAAATCAACTGCGTTAGTCATCACCCTATCTTGAGTGTATGTAGTAATTAATCCACAGTAAACGTTTAAAACAAAGCAATTTCGTGTGATCAAATAACTATACAGGGTTTCCAACGAGTAACCCGACAAACTTCTCAGATGGTTTCCTCTCATCAAAATAATGAAAAAGGTTCATATAAACATATGTCCGGAAACGCTTGTTTGCGAGCTACGCCTAGCGAAAGATGTCACCCGATTTTCTAGGAAAGGACGGAAATAAAGCGAAACTGATGCAAGAGCACTTGCAGATAAGTTTTCCAGGCAGATGGATCGGTCGATGCACCAATTAATTGGTCTTCTAGGTTCCCTGATTCAAATCCCTTGGATTAATATCATTTCATTTAAAGCAACATGTATACGCAGAACCGGTTAATTCCAAAGAAGAATTATTGAACCGAATTTTAAACGCTTGTGAACTACTTAAGAACGACCGAGATGCTATCAGAAAAGCTACACGTGGTTTCGTTAAACGCACTAGACTGTGCATAAATTATCAAGGAAATAATTATTAATAAAAATATCAAATAATTTTGAACACCATTTATAAGGTATGGAAATTCCAATAAAAGATTAGCAAAGATCAGCATTTAAAATGTTTTGTTTCTACGAAGAACGTTCGTTCAATAAACAAATGTTGCATTTTCTATTTTATTTGTCGTATTTTTCGATTTAATTAAACATTAATTTTTGAAACTTTGTGTTTGTTTATTATAGGCCTATTTTATATAATTCCCTTCAAAATTACATTATGTATAAGTTTTGGGTTGTAATGTTTGCGTTTTTATTATCCATTTAATGAGTTAATGTACTTCAAATCTAAACAAATCATGTTTTTCGACACCGAATTTTAGCATATTTTGTCTAATACCTCATAAATGGGGTTTCTTACAGATCTGGGACGTATTTTATTCAAATTTTCATTTCATTTTACACAAAATCCAATAAATTTAACAAATATCTTTGCGTCATAAAAACACCAGTTTCGCTTGATTTCCGTCCTTTCCTAGAAAATCGGGCGAAATCTTTCACTAGCCGTAGCTCGCTAACAAAGCGTTTCCAGGCATATGTTTATATGAACTTTTGAAAGGAACACACCTGACAAGTTCGTCGGTTTACTCGTGTGATACCCTGTGTATTAGTCCGTAGTATTGTTTATTGAAGTTGAACAAAGCGTTGCGTAAAAGGCTTCAATGACGTTGTAATGCAATATTTCCAGCATATAACTCATTCCATTCTTAAGATCTCTTGCGGACAGAAGACAGACAGACAGATAGAAAATCGTACAGAAAAGGCATTTTTAATTTCCTCCGGCATGAAAAGAGAAATCGTCTACTGAGTGATAGGCTTCAATGACGCTGAACCAAACCCCATGAATGGATATACACAGTTATCGAACACGATTTTGTTTATAAATAAAGGTCATGTAAAATTTCAAGTCTATATTTAAGTTATTTTCCGAGATATCGTGCAGCAGACAGACAGCCCATTGAGTGATACGCTCAGCCAATAAGTTTCATATTTTAAAGACGCATAGTTATGAGTCCACAGAGTCGGCTTCACTGACGGCCATCTTCAATGTAGTCTCGTGAGAACAATGTTAAACCTCATGTCCAGCCGTAGAATGATGGGGCATGTCTCATGTTAAATACAATACATAATTAATAAAAACCCAAACACTTTGTAATTTTTTAATAGTTTTAGTAGTTATCCAGAAAAAGTCTCAAATT
The DNA here is from genome assembly GCF_021130785.1 of Homalodisca vitripennis. NCBI lineage: Eukaryota > Metazoa > Arthropoda > Insecta > Hemiptera > Cicadellidae > Homalodisca > Homalodisca vitripennis. The sequence goes on from NC_060207.1 coordinate 73,326,044, forward strand.
TGTTAGAACAATTTATTTTTTAGTATTCAAAAAAGTACGCTTTAAAAAACTGCGTGATGCTTCACATGGTTCTTATAGGTAAAAACTTTAGGTCATTTCAATACAGCCGTGTACTGGTTGTAATATCCAGTTATACGATATATATTAGCCTATTCAGTTGCACGTTCGTAATTAAATAAAATTGTCTACAGTTTTTCACTTTGTTCAATCTGTGCATTTTTACATTTAGGATAGTAAGCTTCCAGTAGCAGGTTACTTTACAATAAATTGGAAAATTCCTTTTTAGGTAGAACTATGTATGTATCTAGGTATCCCTTTAATATTGTGTACAGGTGGTTTTAACTCGCCAGTCTATCGAGTTACATCACTAGTGCTCGACCAAATATCCATTGTTGCTGGGAATCGAACCCGCGAACTGCCGTGCCGAAGTCGAATACACTGACCGTTAGACCACCACGCCGCAGTGTAGAAAATGTGGAAAGTGAACGGTCGCGTCACCCCCGCCTCGTCACCGCACCGCCTAGTCAGAGTTACAGTGAACCGTACAATTCGCCTTTCTGTCACGTTGGAAGAATGGTATAATTCGATAATCGGCGACGCCTCAGCCTCGACAACGATCGGTTCCGATGTAATTAATGCCTTTCCCCGGCCGAGTGGCAATGACATGCATGTGGGCCACGAGACATCCACTTGTCTTTTCCTCGCCGCGCCGTTTAGAAATTAGCTAATTAGAACTGAACGAACTGTGCACTTTTAGTGTGCTAATTTCGGAAAATAATGACTTCTTTCTAATTGGTGGTGCGGTATATGTATCCACAGTAGGCAAGTAATTCTGTAGTTTGTACATCATCAATTTTGTTAAGATGACTTGTTATTTCCAAGAAAAGAACAGCCCCAAAAATTTCATTATAGTGAGTTTCCTCTGATTTTCAACCGCGAATGAGTGACCCAAGTTTTTTTGGCGTTATATTGAGGCCTTTTTACATGTGACTGTCAATTTATATGTAAATTACATATTATTTCAATCTTCTGAAAATAGGAGATTTCCATTCATTATAGTACCACATCCTGGATCTATATACATACTTGTCTTATTCGGAGGTGTTTAATCAGCCCCATGAACGTGTTCTTAATAAACATCCGCCGGAAGAACTCGGAGTTTGACTGCTAACCCTGAGTAATTCGAGTACTACAACCTGCACATCGCACCTCTCATGACATCAGCGTAATGTCTGGAGCTTTTTTATGATTTTATGTAATGCTGATAAAGTCGTGTTGGTTTTAAGAAGTGAAAACTTTAGTATCCTGATGTATGTATTTTCGTGACTGAGATTGTCACTTACTAATTTAAACTTTTTGTTACCTTTAGGCTATTGTGAATGAAGATGACTGCGGTGAGCGTACACACTGAATCTATTTATTACTTAACGTAGAGTGCTTCTTAGCAAGTGTCATTAATAGCTTGATAACCAGTAGCAAAGAGAGTTGTAATGTTTCAAGTGGAGTACGAACAACTTGGATTCCGGTCTTAGCTACGTTGTTGGGCAGTAGATTTCCAGCTTTTATATGATGGGGTTTCATCAACACCAACAGTATCTTAATCGATTTATTTAATGTCATTTTTAAGGGAAGCTGGTCCAAATCTATTAACCAGTTATATTGGCCTCACAAGGAATTACACCCGTGACCTCTTCGTTAGAGTGGCGCCCGTTCTCTAGTCTACAGTGCCAATGTCAAATTGCACCCTTTCAGTAACCTGAATACCTTTTCAAGGTTCCATGTATTAGAAGAGGTTTAGGGGGTATCGTATGACGCGGGTATACCAATTTGAATATTAGCCTCATGTCATTTTAAAATTCTTTCAGGTTACCAGTTTCATGTATGTTTAGCTTCATGTGTAACCTCTGTTATGCATAACAGCAACAGACATGTAGGCAAAGTTCAATTAATAGTGTAGTTCTCCAAGTACAGTTGAGGTTTATAACTCTGTTGAGATCGTTCTAAGAGTCCAGTAGGACGTGATGATAAACGACTCCCACTGCCTACATGACTGTCGCTGCCCACGGCACGGGCCCCGGCCGGATGTCTGGGTCTGGCTGAACAAGGAATGCAGCAGCACGAGCTCAGCTGCAGGCGCTGCGAATACAGGGCGACGGGATGCGAACTGGTACTGGTACTGATGATGTCGCGGTAACGGTACTGACTACACAGATGCGCGCCGGTCCACAGTTCTGTTCCGGTCACACAGTTCGTACAGACCATTCGCTACGCAGATACAAATAGAGTAATTGTTCCTTTCATATAATTTTCTCTTGAACAAATCTTCATTTAAGGCTTCACACTTCGGTTAGTTGGTTTTAAACATGAGTAATTTCCTTCTTTTGGACGTTGAAGAATTTAGTCATTACTGTATCAGCAAACTTGAATATTATTCTATACTGAATTTATTCCTTATTGGGTGTAGGTAAAACCGGTTCTTCACGTTCCGAGAATTTCATCGATGTAATACTACGTACTCTGATACCTAAAGTTCTTTAATGTGGTAAAATGGATTCTAGGCTATAGCCTCAAAATGGGCCTTATATAACTGCCCTCTATTGACGTCAAGGTTCGCCCAAGGCGAAATGTGATTAGCTTGACGGCTGGTGACTTGCAAACGTTGCATCTACAACAACCTAGGGATGCCGCTGGGTCTACCTATGAATTTTATTTGGAAGGAGTGATGGAGAATAATTCTAGGTTTAAGGGGAATGCTGGGTAGTATGCGGAAAGAAGTACACTTTGCATATCTCATAATTTTGGGAAGGTGATAGTATGTCAAGATATCCTCCCCCCTCAACCAGGTACGCCACAGTTATCAGTGATTGGTTATAATAACTAATTATGTAGTTCCAAGAGCTGTACTAGAGTTGAGTTCAAGGAATTGGTTTTCTTATTTTATTGACTATTAATGTGAGTACTTTTGTGCGTCATTTCCTACATTTAAAACAAAAAATCTCGCTTTCTCAGAATTGGGCGATTTGAATAAATTCAACTGACGAAGGAAGCGTGCCTGGCAGGGACCGGCGATTCTCGTAAAATATTTCGAGATTCTGAGCGAGGTTGGAGATACTTTTCTTGGAAAACTACTAAACTAAACCGACATTCTTTTCCAGCTGCCGGGGTACTGTTGTAAAAAAACATCATCGTTACATCGACGCCCATTCTGTGTATTCACAGAATTGTAGATTGACTACGGTATCTTATAAAGTTTGCAATTTGGTTAATAGCTAAAATAAATTGTAATGATTCTTTTAGTTTTAAACATTTGTATTAATTTGCTAACATTGTTATAACAAATTTATTAGTAGTAAAAAGAACTGTCGCGTTAAAATGTATTACAACTGTACAATGTTTTAGAGAAAGAGACAGTTATAAAAATGTTCTAAAACACTTGCGCAACAGAATTAGCCATGTCGAGTGTAGTTTACTGCAAGATTATGTATCATATTAATATTCGCTACGATCATTTGCTTCCTCGTGGTACTTTCCTCATTCTCGTTCGTGTGCGCAAGCAAAAGAGTGCAAGATGCTTTTTAAATCATGATTCTTTAAAATTTGAATATAGATTAATATTAATAATTTTCCGGTAGGTAACCCTGATTTGACGATATGTTCAAAGGATGTTTTATCATAATTTCTTCGTGAAGTCTTAACATTTTTATTTACGCATTATAAAAAAGTGTATGACAATTTTAAAACTGATTATCGTTTTAACAACAGTCTAGTGTAAAGTTAGTTTGTATTGTGATGTATTTTCAGTGTCTAGTATCAGTTTTATTGCTAAGAAGTGAGTAAAAATGTTTATAAAACAATACAATTTAATTTAATATCTAACATTTAAAAACTAAATTAAAATTAGATTAGTTTTAGATATAAAATTAAAATATATAAGTCTAAAATATAAACAACTTACTTTAGTATACATTAAAAACAAATCCGGCATATTGGAAGTCCTTTGTTAATTCACGGTACGCAATTGAAAATTTAGATTATGCAGTTATTATTGAAATACTAGCCTTAAATTTACTAAACATATTTTATAAATAAAGTATACACTAGTAATGCTGTCTTACTATAAATAGGACATTTTCACTAATAAATTGTTTCCTTTTTAAACCAGTACATAATAAAGATTTAAAATGAATACGGAAGCAAAATATTTTGCTGTTACACTTTTATCCAGAGTTTTGAAGCCTCTAGTTTATGAATTGGCTGTTCAGACGAGATATACATTTTTATTCAGTGTAGAGAATACATTTAAATGTAATTCAATAAAATAAAAAATTAAAAGTTTTCCAATTACTTAATAATAAATCAATAAAACTCAATGACGTCAACATAATATGAATTCGCTCATTAAGGAAAATGCTTTGAAGATATGCCCAGCTAGTATTATAATTAATGGTTGAGAAATAAAGATATTATAAACTTTGACACCGTTAGAGAGTACGAGTAATTTTATTTGGTAGGCTTTGTAGTGAATTACGAGCCTATAATATAAAAAGCTCGTAATATAAAAATAAATCATATATTTAAAAAAATATAAGTTTGAAAATACTGTCTAAGTGAGCTAACGTCGTTAAAAATGTATCTTGTACAGTTAGTGTTAGTATAATATTTCCGGATATGAAATTCGTGACCACAAAAACAAATTTTTATAGTTGTATAAAGATTATGAAATGTATCATCCCAGAATATCTAAAACAATAACGCTGGTTGACCTTGGTGGGAAGGGAAATATATTTTCTCAACAACGATTTAAAGATATGGCTGTTATTACCTTGTTCTTATCCCTAAAACCTTTATCTCAGATACTAATTAAATTGTTTACTCATAAAGTAGGACATGGTTTCTGTGTAAGTGAATGTTACTATCATGCCCGTTGTAATTCCGCAAGTTATTTTTACAACGGACGTAAAATTAAAAATAACACTTTCCAGTTCTGTGTGTGACCGTTTTAAAGTTGTAACTAAAAGTATATTAAACAGCAGCTGTATTCTGCCTGTACATTTTTTTTGTATTCATGGGCCACTGATCTGTGCGAGGAATTTATCCAGAGGAGAGTCGGTAAACAGTGCTGATGACAGGCAGCGTTTGAACCTATTATTTTCTAACTGGGATCCAAATTCCGACGCTCATACACAATAACTCCGACGGCTATCCCAAGAACACTCGAGATATTCAATACTTGGCATTGTTTAGAATATAGATCTATCAATGGTTTTTATTACCAAAGACTACCAATTTAAAAAGTGCTATTACAACAACCCGACGCGGTCCCTCGCTGTGGCGAGAGACGAGGATGTGTAATGTGTTGTGTTGTGACTTCTATCTGTCGTCAGTCCCGGAGGCTGTGGCATGGCTGGCCACTTCTAATCTTTCTCTTATCTTTGGATTTCCTCGAGTTGGAAAGATTAGGATGACCCAGTGGTAATCTCAGCAAATGCTCTTTGTTCAAATGTGTTTGTTTTAACATAAAGAAAAGTTTTGTGTCAGATGAAGGAAACTTGAGATTTTCCAACTCTGGAATACCTGAGAGGGCTTTAAGAAAACCAGTTTTACTTACACATCCTTATACAAAATTGTTGTATAACAATCTCTCTGGAACGGTAACACTCTGAAGGTATTTTCTGAAGTAGATAAAAACTGTTAGCTGATTACGAGATTTGTTTAAAGACGTTTCCACTAAGCGTTACGGTGAAGCTATAAAACTTTATCACACCAATTAACACTACGACATTGTAAGATTTGCACGGGTGTTCGTTAATTTTTACGGTTAAGATAAAGCATGGAAAACACATCATCGAGACTGCACGAGGTGTAAAGTTTCAGTAGTTTGAGGCTAGAAGTAAAAATAGATTACTTTATTATAATATATAGACTTCATTACTGGGTTTTATTAATAGCAAGATAATACGTTGCCTTGTTTTCATTAATGAATCCTATTATTAATCAGAATACTACTATTGTACAGCAACTGCTGTCTAATTATGTAATTCCATTATACATTTTAATGTTCATGATTGATACGTTGTATATTGTTCAATTCAAAGTTAACTAACTCTTAATTGGTATGAGGCAGCCATCTTATTATTAATGAATTACGTACAATACTAGTTAACTACTGTTCATAAAACTAAGTTCCGAGCCTCGCTAGTTACAGTACGAGGCGAACTCGTATGTGTTGCGAACTGCATCAGGCGGGGCTGGCGCTTGAAATTTACAAAAACCGAAGAAAGGTGCAGCTTGCAATGTTGGACATGTAGTATAAATAACACCTTAGTAACCATGTATATCGTTATCACTCACTATTACTGTAACTACTGATAACGACATTTTTAAATGTAATATCTTCTTTTCTATAGTTTTAGTGTACAACTAGGGGGTACACCTGCTCCCTTCGCACACAACGCCGGCTCGCTGCCGTGCATTGTTTCTCAACATCACTACAAATATTTATCTTTAGGCTGGTTATGCAGTAGATATGTACATATTTTCAATGTAAATCAGTATTTGGATCCACGGAAGTAGTTTGTGTAATTTTATGCTCCTAGATATAACATTATATATTTTATCGTAATTTTTATTCAAATTTTTTAGTTGTATAAAATATTACGTTGTATTCTAAATGACAATGCAGCTCACTATAGTTTGATACCCCACACGATAATGCCTTGAAATATTTGGTGACATAATTGACGTTTTGATAAAAAAAAATATCCTGAATCCATCTACAAGTTCTTCAAATTTAATAAATCGCTTGGTCTGTTTATTTTTAAATAGTTTCTACGTTTTTAAATGTTTTTTTTTTATAATTTTCTCTCTTTCGGCCTCGGTTTAGACAAAGTTTTATTTTTTCACACTTCCAACGTTTTTTTAGTACAATTTTAATCTATTAAATTCTTGATACGTTTTTATCAAGCATATGCTTTATATGTATTACTCAAGTCTAAGCGTTATATTTTGACCATTTACAGTATTGTTTTTAATGTTATCAGTTTAAAATCTTAACCGCATTGGTTAGTGAGTTCTAAAATTGCAACATTTTAATTAAGTGTTCTACTTTTACAATAATAGCTAAATGATAGAGTTCCTACAACCTTTATTTATAATCTCAACCGCGTCTCTTTTCTCTAAGAGATTATGCTGCAGAATAAGTAATAAAGAACAATCAAATCCAAGTTACTTCTTTTCTTTTTATAATTTGTATAGCAGAAAATTATTGATCATTGTGTACTTTAGCTAGTCCAGTGTTGCTATACAACACTAACAAACCCAGGAGCCTATGTTACTTTACAGTAAGTGTAAACACAAGTATTATGGGGCTTTATGTGGTGTAGTTTAACGAGAGTGTAACATTGTGTACTTTAGCTAGTCCAGTGTTGCTATACAACACTAACAAACCCAGGAGCCTATGTTACTTTACAGTAAGTGTAAACACAAGTATTATGGGGCTTTATGTGGTGTAGTTTAACGAGAGTGTAACATTGTGTACTTTAGCTAGTCCAGTGTTGCTATACAACACTCCCAAACCCAGGAGCCTATGTTACTTTACAGTAAGTGTAAACACAAGTATTATGGGGCTTTATGTGGTGTAGTTTAAAGAGAGTGTAACAGTGTGTACTTAAGCTAGTCCAGTGTTGCTATACAACACTAACAAACCCAGGAGCCTATGTTACTTTACAGTAAGTGTAAACACAAGTATTATGGGGCTTTATGTGGTGTAGTTTAACGAGAGTGTAACAGTGTGTACTTTAAGCTAGTCCAGTGTTGCTATACAACACTAACAAACCCAGGAGCCTATGTTACTTTACAGTAAGTGTAAACACAAGTATTATGGGGCTTTATGTGGTGTAGTTTAACGAGAGTGTAACATTGTGTACTTTAGCTAGTCCGGTGTTGCTTTACAACACTAACAAACCCAGGAGCCTATGTTACTTTACAGTAAGTGTAAACACAAGTATTATGGGGCTTTATGTGGTGTAGTTTAAAGAGAGTGTAACAGTGTGTACTTTAGAGTGTACTATAACTAGTCCAGTATTTCTATATAAGACTTTCAGTCCCATGCTTCTATGTTACTCTTCAGTAAATGTAATTATCACTATCACGAATTTTCACGTAGTGGGACTGAGGTGTAACAGTGTGTACTAGTGTACTATAACTAGTCCAGTATTTCTATATAAGACTTTCAAAGTCCCATGCTTCTATGTTACTCTTCAGTAAATGTAATTATCACTATCACGAATTTTCACGTAGTGGGACTGAGGGTGTAACAGTGTGTACTAGTGTACTATAACTAGTCCAGTATTTCTATATAAGACTTTCAGTCCCATGCTTCTATGTTACTCTTCAGTAAATGTAATTATCACTATCACGAATTTTCACGTAGTGGGACTGAGGGTGTAACAGTGTGTACTAGTGTACTATAACTAGTCCAGTATTTCTATATAAGACTTTCAGTCCCATGCTACTATGTTACTCTTCAGTAAATGTAATTATCACTATCACGAATTTTCACGTAGTGGGACTGAGAGGTGTAACAGTGTGTACTAGTGTACTATAACTAGTCCAGTATTTCTATATAACACTTTCAGTCCCATGCTTCTATGTTACTCTTCAGTAAATGTAATTATCACTATCACGAATTTTCACGTAGTGGGACTGAGGGTATAACAGTGTGTACTAGTGTACTATAACTAGTCCAGTATTTCTATATAACACTTTCAGTCCCATGCTTCTATGTTACTCTTCAGTAAATGTAATTATCACTATCACGAATTTTCACGTAGTAGGACTGAGGGTATAACAGTGTGTACTTCGTATTTTTATTTTTCCAGTACTGCTAAATAAAATACATCTAGACTTACACAATGTGTTTGTGTAATGAAAACTTACGACATATCGAATCGTAACATACCTTAATCGAATTTAATCTACAATACCAAAAGTCAATACGGTGATTTAAATTTGAATTTAAAGTACGTAGTACAAATCTCTTTTATCCCTCACATCAGAAGTTTTGAGGAAATGCTCAATAAAAAGCAACTGTTAACGGCTTAATAAGATTACATTTGAACATAATATTCACCTCTTTGTGAATAATTCACACTTGAATAATATATCACAAAACAAGAGAATTAATTGCACGTTTTTTAAAGCACATTTTTTTGACACGCACAATGTTAGTAAGTGATTTGAAAATGTTTTTTTAAAATATATGGACAAAATAATTTACAACTAGATAAAGATTAACATCAACGAATGGACATTGCTGATATCGTCTTTATTTACTGTACAAGTTAATTTTTTACTGTAACACGTGTATCGACGCGAAGAAAACACGAACGGTAATTGTTTATGAATATTCTGTCTAAACCTGATTCTATATACTGTTTAGTTAATATCATGTTCGAAAGACTTCTACATTAACCCCTGCTCCGGAAGCTAGTAAAGCCAACTGTAGTATAAGTTGCAGTAGTAGTTATGAACTGAACAGTAAGGTGTAGTGTAGCCAGTGTTTATGTTTCCAGTTGGAAGTGCACGTTTTGCCTGTGTGCAGTTTTACAGTTTTACAGTTTTACGGAGTGTGTGAAGGCTACGCTTGTGCCACGACCGATAGTCGGCGATAATGCGCTGTCAAGGGGACCGGCGCGCGGCAGCTTGTAAACGTTAAACCCAAGGTTTAGGCTATGAAGGAGCAGTAACTTACATTTTTGTGTGATTAAAGGAATGTTCTTTGTTTATGTATATAAGTGATATTTAAATCCCAACAATGTTAAGTGACCAATTGTAAAACACGCACTTTTAAGATTGGATGGTTTTAGTTATTATTTCCGTTTAAACACCCTTTTATTTGTTAAGCTTTATATAAATGCAATACAATAATAATTGGTACACTACACTATTCTTAATATATTTTAATATTGTATTTTTTGTAACTCTATATCATTGTTCAGTGTGCTGTGTAGTAAAATACATTCCTCCACATACACTTACAGTTTTACCAGTGATATATGTATTTATGATATCTACATTATATAAACCGAATATGATGCATTTAAATAGGTAGAATGTGTTTAAACAAAATATGCATTTTGTAAAGCCAAGTATAATATAATTTTACATATTTAAGTACGATTAATTAATTAATGTATTCGAAGTTTTGTCGAGTTTACAACTGTTACTCAAAAGTCTAAAGTAACTCAACAAGAACAAAACATATAAGTTTCGGCCAAGCTTTTACCTTATGCATAAATGAATTAAAAAATGTTAATTTTCCATTGGATTTTTTTAAATGCTACGTAAAATTCCTTTAGCACTTAAAACAATTAAGATAGATATAATTTATAGTACTGTATATAAGAGTTTATTTCTAATGGAAAGGAATATAATATTACAGTTATTTTGAAATAATTTTTTTTAACGCCTGCACCAACTTAAATATGTTATTTTACTGTTGGGACTCCGGGCTCCCTATGGCGTAGGGACTCCACACTAAACGTAGCGACTGCTGTTTTTGTGGTACCGCTCGGGCCAGCTTACTCAAGAGCAGGTGTGAGAGATTACGGTAATCCCTGTAAGACGATAAGCCACAGAAAGCCTTGAAGATACTCGTATCGCTGTCTCGAAAATTTAAAGCGGGTGTCGGAACACGTATTAATATTGCCCTTGTAGTGTACCTACCTTATTCCGTTCGGTAAGATCCTGGGCATGTACACTATCCGTTATAATAAACAGAATAAAGGGAACGATGATCAATATTACCTTTATAATTACAACTGTCCAGGGGTATTTCTTATATGTTATACATTTTAAGTTATCCTAGTTACACTAATTCACAATATTACCACAATGATTGTATTAAGGTATTTCGGCATAGCTGTGGAGATACGAGTACATCTTTAGTCAACAAAGAGTTTTAGTTCTTGACTAAAGATGGCTCAAGACCAAATTATTTAATTGCGTTTGGTAATGGTTTGACGTGGTTTAAACAGGAAAACTCGCAATATACTCATGGCACTGTCAGTGTAAGCGTAAAGCTAATATTTTTATTCTATGTAACAAATAAAGACTTCAGAAACAACTAATCACAACACAATCCGATGGTCAGACCTACTCATAGTATTGATAGGACAAAATCAGTACTGAATACTGACGAATGCTATTGCCTAATCTCTGTTACCAACCAGTGTCTTTCCTTTGCAGTCTTATAGCGTAACCGTCAGCCCACAAGACAGTTTATAGAAGGATACCGACCTTTCTGGCATTGGTCTACGTACAATCTCTGAGTTAAATATAAAAACGAACTCTAGTCGAATGTTTTCTTGTGATGGATGCCATCTGTGACGTGGCAGAACTTCTCTGAAGCAGTTCAGTTCAGGAGCAGCAAATTGGTAACTAAACTATCTGTTTTACAACTAAGAAGAATTTCAGCTTTCTCCGTTCTGACGACGCGACGTCAGCAATTACGCGTATTCTCTTTTGTTGTTTTCTTTACTGTTATAATAATGGTTGCCCATCCTAATTTCACGTAGTTTTGAAAAACAAATCTCAAAGTCATGGCGAAATGATTTTAGAGTGAGTACAAACAAATTGTGTGCGGCTATTTCCTCAAAATCAATGGCATAAAATAACGCAAATGTAAACTGATACAAAATATCGAAGGATCCGAAAAAACGTAACTTATGTCTTTAGCAGACTATAGGGACTGTACCTTTATCCCGGACTAGTGAAAAATGATGATCGATAGCCTTTTTAATCTTTTTAGTGAAAACTTGCTGCCCTTAGACCTTCTGACCCAAAAATCAACAGAGTTGTCCCTTGGACCAAGAAGAATATGTATAACACGTCTTTTCAAGACTTTAGGGCATTTCTTTCTAGCAAGAGTTATCGCACAGTCGGATGGCCAGACGACTACACGAATTTAAGAAGGATCTGTTTAGTCCATAATAATGTCAAATCTAGTTAAGCCATCACAAAATCATTAATATAACTTTGGCCAGAGTTGAATCTGGAAACTAAAGATTGATTGTGTAATGAACTGTTAAGGGATTGAGCAATCTGTTATGATATTTATGTTACATTGGTGGCCTTGATGGCTCTTGACCACAATCTTTCTCAATTCTAAACCGATTACGTAGCAGGAGAGAGCATTGACTCTACAATATCAATGCTCTCACACCGCTCTCTCTCAAAACTGAGTCATGTGCTTATAGTCTTATGGTGTTTGAATTAAGGTTTTTCCAATTTTAGCTTTAGACACTGGTTATATTTTACATACTTTCTTTACGGTCATAAGTACTTTGGAAAAAAATATACATTTGTAGAAAACGCGTTTTAAAGAGCATAGGATCACATGTCTTAATTTTATCACACGAATAATATTTTGTGCTTGATAAATAATTACTAATTTAACTATATATTGTTTCGTTATGAACGTTATTAATCAAATATGGCTCATGTGTTTTTAATCTATTCAATAAATGCTTGTCCGGAATTTAATTTTCTAAAATAAAACAGTCACTGGTATTGGGTTCGGGCACGTTCTCTCATTTATTTGAGCAGCATTACTTTGAATATGAATTGAGGGCGAAAGAGTGATTGTGTTAAAAAAATAATGTAATGGCTAAAAAGTTGTCCATTTGTTGTCAAATAAAAAGTTGCATAACGAGATCAAAATGCATGACCGAGAACGACAGCAGTGAAATCATTACGGAATGGGAGCTATGCGCCTGTTTTCTGAAGAAAGGCCTGAAATTCTTGTAATTTACTGAATAAAACTTAATAAACTTGTTTTATTGTACAAAATCGAACCTAGTTTTTTTAACAGATCAATAACAACAGTTCAGTGCGTCTCGTATCCATTAAATACGTATGATAAGTAGAAAATAAACTATTGTAATTGTCCCATATTTTTAAACATTTAATTCATAATCGATCTATTTTTGTTATCTGTTAGTGAACAATCCTGCTCTAGACCTTATTATTTGGTCTCATTGGGAAAAGTATATAGACTTTGTGACAAATGCAGTGTATTTCTTATGGTACTGTATTTACATGCAATTAATATACGGGAAATCGATCAACACGCAAATAAAATGGTTATTACAAGACTTTTAGGAACTGTTACATGCATTCTAGAACCTATTTTTATATTTTTCCTCGTAAGTACACGAAATTAACAAATTTTAAAAGTTGTAATGGCTGCTATATCGATATGAAATTTCATACCGAGCTGGTTAACCAACTTAGGCGAGATATTTATAAGGTTATATTCTTTACCAAGTTTCAACTGGTTTAGGGCTTTTTAGGAGTTAGTTATCGTTTTTACAAGCCGCGTTATATAGAATAGATACAGTGTGTTCCAAATTTTATACACACTAAAGGTTCTAGGAAACTATAAGAGATACAGCCAAGATTAAATGGACAAAGCTGTGCGAAGACCAACATATTTATGTGGTCAAGTTGATTATTCGTTACTTCGTTTCACAGCTTTTTTATATATTGAAACATTTTTTAATTAAATCTGCATGCAATTTTTTATACATTTAAAATATTAAAATCTTTTTGAAAACCAGCAATTAGAAGGCGTAAGGTTCGGTTCTCACACACACGCGCGCGCGCGCACGCACCCGCAAACAATGGGTGTATTTAATTTTAGGGAATTAAAATAATTATTTAGGACGTTGGGATGGTCTGAAAAGTAATTTATCCTAACCTCTGTCCCTCTTGACCATTAACACTGGAATAACATCTACTTGATACATGTCTACTTCCATTAAAATATCATTATATTGCTCCATAGTATTTCATTATACGAGTGTTTTAATACGACGGACTTCGACTGTATTACTCCACCACACTGGCTTCAATGTTTCCACGTGCTACTTAAATCATCTGAACTACTCTATCAAATATCATGGAATGTTGCAGATAAATTCGATTCTCGTATTTTATTGGTACTTATAAAAAAGTGTCACTCTACGGACTTCAAAATACTGCTCTTAACTTATTTAAAATTACTTATTATTAAACATTTTTGAAATGGATTAGGTGATGGTAATGTCTTTCAGTGACCATCGCTTGTCCCAGGAGTGTTTGGTACGTAATTTCAGAATGATGTGCCTATGACGTCGCAGTTGTTCAGCAGGAGATCGCGTGTGAAGCTGCGGGTAACTGCTAGTTTAAATAATAACGATGTAAATGCCTACGTATTGTAAGTTGTAAATGTCGGACGTGCTGTGTGTTGTGCATGCACGTGCGGGACACAGAGCCGGCGGCAAGTACAGTATGATCACGAATAATGAGTGCGCATGCGCGTGAGGGCATTCCACACACGACTCACGGAGCGCCGTGGTCAAAACACAGATCACGACAATAAATTTGCAAGTTTTAAATTATTTTAATTCATTTTTTAAATAGACAATATGAAGTTATCGGGTAAGTAAATGTGAGAATGGATTGTAGTAGGACAGAACAGTGTGTTTATGGGAAGGACGCTGATACCAATACCCAAGTCCCCAAGAGCCCTATGTTTAGAGGGTATTTTATACCGCCTAAACTACCCCGTGAGTCAGCCCCCCCTTCAAATAACTTTTTGTATACATCATTAGAACGAACTGAACTTAAATGCTGTCTAGAATTTCCAGGTAAAACAAAATCCATTCAATAATTTATAATTCATTCAAACCATCTGAGATGTGATATTTGGACTCTTTCTAAATTCATAACCACCAACAGAAGTATGGAGTGATCTTCCCTGGCCTATTTCCTAAATAGTTGTTTTCCAACATCACCCAAGCACTTCAAATCTCGAACCACTCGTAATTAGAAACTGCTATAACGATCAGAGATGATGGCTTTACAAGCTTTGTAGCCTCCCGAACACCATAACAGGGATGGTGAAAGCTAGACGTGTAACCCGCCGTCGTGCACGGTAGCGTGGAAAATGGCCATAGACACTCAACGGGCAGACAGACGTAGCTATCGCCGAACTAAGTCACGAACAGGACTACATATATCCAGCGCCATAGACACTCCATGAGCAGACAGACGTAGCTATCGCCGAACTAAATCACGAACAGGACTACATACATCCAGCGCCATAGACACTCCATGAGCAGACAGACGTAGCTATCGCCGAACTAAGTCACGAACAGGACTACATATATCCAGCGCCATAGACACTCCATGGGCAGACAGACGTAGCTATCGCCGAACTAAATCACGAACAGGACTACATACATCCAGCGCCATAGACACTCCATGAGCAGACAGACGTAGCTATCGCCGAACTAAGTCACGAACAGGACTACATATATCCAGCGCCATAGACACTCCATGGGCAGACAGACGTAGCTATCGCCGAACTAAATCACGAACAGGACTACATACTCGTACATCCAGCACCAAAGGCAGTTCACGCTCCGTGATTAGTGCTCTTGGATTTTCTGCGGTAACAAAACGGTATGATGCCGACGTTCTTGCGCCGAATAGTCTCGTTGCAGTTCTCAAGTGGCCTATTATAACCTATGAGCTACTCTACAATAAAATTGAATACTCCCGAATTTATTTATTTAAATAAAACCAATACCAATTATTTTATCACTTAATAAACGATGATGACGGCATTTACCATGTGTTTAGTTTAAGGCATCAAGAAAATGTTTATTGACTTTTGTACTCGTAAGTGGAGGAGATGGAGAATGAAATTTACAGTAATATTCTCATCTGAAGTCCTCGATGATTATATGACAAGAACTGTTAAACTAAACATGAACGTTAAGAGCCGGTTACAGTAAAGGTACCTTGTTTTCCCCATAGTAACAATGTCAAATCTAATATATCTTTTTCGATACTTTACGGGCTATTCATAAAAAATCTCAAACGTTCATTTTCTAAATATTAAAAAGTAAACACTTTATAAAAAATATCAAAACCCGTTTGGATGCGTATTTATCATGCATCTAAAATTAGATGTATCTTACGATGAAAACAAGGGTATAAAACTGAACGAGGTTTTTATGGGGAAAACTCAAGGTAATTTTACTACAGCTGACTCTTAACGTTGATGTTTAGTTAAACAGTTCTTAACACCTGTTACAGCCTGTGAACCTCAGGCTATAACTGTTTAAGGCGTATCAGTGCACTTTCCGTGCAGCGTGTTCAGGGTCTTTCCAACAAGTTACTGTCTGTTGCTCTTTACTCGTGAACGTTAAAGCTGAGTGTGACTGTCAATAAACTGGACATATGGAGGAACGAAGGAGGGAGGAGTGACCCTACCATGTATAGTCAGGTGAGCAGCCTCGCTTACTGCCTGTGCCAGATATGATATCAGAACGGTGACCTTGGCTCACTGACCATGTACACTATCAGTCTGTGTGCCGTGGGCTTACTGTATAAGGCGATACCACCTCTCTGACGAGGTCGAGCCTGCTGAGTCACACCCGTCGCGCTCTCCAGGCCGTACAGGCTACCGTTCTACAGTACTACACTATAATCCGTTCAATCATCAATAATGATCTTGTCTCCAAGAGTGGAGTGTTTTGTTCAATTTACTATAAATTATTTCTAGAGCAAATTGTTGTTTTCCTTATTGAAGCATTTCTTGTTTATTCTAGAGATATCTTGAACATTTACATATTCTTGTTCATGTTCCACTGTTTCTTTAATCTATTTATTGTACACATTCGACTATTTCTTGAACATTTTAATACATTTCCAAATTAAAAGATTGATAGTGAATATTGATGATGCTAGTGAGTCTCTTAGTAAAAATCACATTCAATTGAACATTCTAGCTCGGCAATGCCAAATAACACGATACGCCTAAGTAAGTAACCCGAGATACTGAGTAGTTGTTATTTACAAAATTATAGCGAATAACAAACTAACATATTTGTTGGAAATTTTGTTACAAAAAACCATTAGTTGTTATTCTGTAATTTTAAACATTTTGTTATACATTTATCTCATATGATTTGATTCTGGTTAGCATAGGTAATGCGTAAGTTATACTATTTTACCACTCAGTCTAGAATCGCAATCTTTCAGCTAAGGATTCTCAACACTATACTAACTTTAAATCTATACAGAAGCAAACATTTTATAAAAATGTGTGGTGAAAAATGTGGTCCAATAACGTCTAAACTATCTGTAAATTATTGAATTCAGACTGTAAACGCCCCCTTTTCAGGTTGACAACAAATAATAGAATAATTTTTCATAAGTAAATGATATAGTCTGGGTTTCCTTTTGAAATATTGTTCATTTCACCTTATTGATTATTAAAACCATATGTCCCATGTGGTTATCGTAAATTTCTTGCAAAATAGTTCTAAACGGCTTTGTCTTATTCTGTTTTTGACAATATATAAAAATTTTGTGTGAAGGGTTTCAAACTTACAGAAGATCACGCGTTATTTATTATCATTGATCATTGTTTTCTTTCAATGTCTGACGAATATACTATTGCAGTCGGTTTTTGGTTGGGATAACATTTTCTATCATAAAGCCACAGGCTCTTTAAGATAAGTTCCTTGCAAATAGAAATAGTAGGCACATTTTTTGTCACTCCAAGATGAATGACAGGCATTTTAAGTAGGAAGTTTAGGCATTTTTGTAACCTGGTCCAAATAAAACTCGTGAAAATAAAAATATGAATTCTGCAGAATATAAATGAGTCTTCAGGAAGTGACATTTTAAATGGTTTATGGCAGTAGGCTAATTATACATCTGCAATGCAATATAATTTCAGAAAATTATATGTATAAACATTTCTTGAGGAAATTAAATAAAAAGAAACAGTTTTATTCACTCCAGTTATCTTTCATAAGCATATTGTGAAACATTCAAGTTCATCTGTATGTTTTGTTTTAGAGACCGGATTAAAATATGTCCTAAACTGTGTTTAAAATGCCTACTACTCCTGTTACAACGACCAAACACATTTTCTATTTTCTAGGCTTCAAAAGTATCTCAAAAGAATGTAACCAAACATGTTTTAAGTAAACGTATATCGTTCCAACGGGAAACCGATTGCACTACATAAACTGCACACAAACAGTAACGCGGATTGCTCGAGCGACGCTCAGAACGTCGACTAATTAGATAGGTCAGGAATGTGTGCCCTCTCCAGAGCTCATTAGCCGACTCCAGAGTTTGTTTCTCCAGTGTCAAGGTCCTCGGACCATTGTCCAGTCACACTAAGAGAGTAGTCATGTTCCAGTTGTCAGTATTCACCAAGTCGACGCCACAACAACGCAATGAATAATGTACATGAAATTGGCACCACGGTGTAGTTCCTTTCCCACGGCCCGCCGCGATACCCGCACCGGTACCGGCCTATACACTTTCTACATTTTTATCCCGTTTTCCCGCAATGCGTTCCCCGATTCTATCAATAGAATCACATGAGTTACACCGGGTATCACAACAAATGTTTACTGCCTGTTCATTCTTCAATAGTTTATTTTATAAACTCTAAACTTATATTAAGTTTCTATGTGGTCTCTATCTGAGATGTCAACTACGGAGCTACGGAGACTATTATTAATACTGATATGTCAAGGCTCTGCAACTTAAAACCAAAACACATAAAGCACAAATACATGCTGCAAAAATATTGGCTACAGCTGGCAGCAGTGCCTCTATCTGACATGTGCAGATGTAAACACCAGAGACTATTAATAATACTGATAAGTCAAGGCTCTGTAACTTAAAACCAAAACATGTAGTAGTCACAAATACATGATGCAAAAATATTGGCTACAGCTGGTAACTGTGCCTATCTGAGATGTGCAGATGTAATACTGATATGTCAAGGCTCTGCAACTTAAAACCAAAAACATGAAGTAGGCAGAAATACATACTGCAGAAATATTGGCTACAGCTGGCAGCGGTGCCTATCTGAGATGTGCAGATGTAATACTGATATGTCAAGGCTCTGCAACTTAAAACCAAAACACATGAAGTAAACAGAAATACATGCTGCAGAAATATTGGCTACAGCTGGCAGCGGTGCCTCTATCTGACATGTGCAGATGTAAACACCAGAGACTATTAATAATACTGATAAGTCAAGGCTCTGTAACTTAAAACCAAAACATGTAGTAGTCACAAATACATGATGCAAAAATATTGGCTACAGCTGGTAACTGTGCCTATCTGAGATGTGCAGATGTAATACTGATATGTCAAGGCTCTGCAACTTAAAACTAAAACACATGAAGTAGGCAGAAATACATACTGCAGAAATATTAGCTACAGCTGGCAGCGGTGCCTATCTGAGATGTGCAGATGTAATACTGATATGTCAAGGCTCTGCAACTTAAAACCAAAACACATGAAGTAAGCAGAAATACATGCTGCAGAAATATTGGCTACAGCTGGCAGCGGTGCCTATCTGAGATGTGCAGATGTGATACTGATATGTAAAGGCTCTGCAACTTAAAACCAAGACACATGAAGTAGTCACAAATACATGCTGCAAAAATATTGGCTACAGCTGGCAAATTTTCAAGAGATTTCGATGTTCTGTACGATAACGGGATTGAAAGCCGCTATTCAGCCAAGTAGTTTGGTTTTATCTTTTTCTGACGCTGAATCATTATTTCTTTACGCTTCTGCGGCTGGTTTAATTGATTTGGTTTTAAAGTTTAAAAATATTATCTATAATTTTATAGTTTTAGCCCTCTCGGTGCACTCCAATTTCGATTCTCACCAAAAATATCTAGATTAAAAATAGTTTTCTTTCTTAAAAGAGAAATTAAATTAATCAATAGACTTAACGAAGAATTAGGTCGTGGCTTCTACAATGTAAACTGGCTCTCGGACTACACGGGGGTTTCTTGTCTGTTCTGTCAAAATAAATAATAATATACACACAACATATAAATCATAATAATTGCTCTACTTCATGTAACTGTAAAAACTGGATCTTGGTTATCACTACCATTCGTCAAAATAAAAACGAACATGTTTACCGAATTACACACACAACCTAGACCAGTAGCATAATTTAGCCCTACTAAAAGACTGAATCTGTTTTACCTTATTTATCCTACTAGATCAGCAGGTTGTAACGGTGTAATCACCGTTACAGTGGGCCTACAACCAGTGAAATCTACCATTATAACCCGCAGACCACCGGCCAAGTTAATAATAGACTCGCTGTTTACAGATGTTCTCTAAATTTTATTCAGAGTTACCAGGCCGTATCAAAAACGCGTGCCTAGCTCCTTAACTCGGCCAGGCGCTCCGACTCCAGGCTCCAGTCGAGGTTTGAGTTAGAGGTGAGATGAGGTCGCCTAGAGTCGGCGACAACCGGTTCCGGCTTGGTGTCACGTGGGCAAGCCTACTTCCTGCCCCGCTCGAGAAGCGAGGGGGACAGAAATATATTATAGGCTATTTATCTTTCAATTCGTGGAAGCTGCACCGAAGGAAGCGGTCTGAAGACGACCGCGGTAGTGTTACTCACACGTAACCCCAACTTAGCATCTGGGATAAGACTGATAGGCTACCAACAATGTACCATCAGTCCGACTGTCAGTAATGAGAATGACAGTATACTCGACTGTCGGATTAATCATACCACGTATCCTACGCGATCATTTCTACTTTATTCGAGATTTTATTCATAATGTACTTTTAAAGTAATAAACTTCAACTACGCTATACATTTCTGTAACGGTAATTTAGGGATTAAAGAAGAAGCTCACTTAAATTGGTGCGTCTGATTTAGCACCCATTGGAGATAGCACCCCCTAGGAATACTCTAATCCTCAGAATTTAGTGTTTTATTTTTTATCATTAATAATAGAAAATACCCGAAAGCTCTTTGTATCACTAGTGTTCAACACTTTGATTGCAATATTGAAACAGTAGTATATTAGTCTTGAATGTTTGAAATAACTGGAAAATATTGAATTTGAGGGGTACTAATTCATTCACTGCCTTGACTGTATCCATGCACTGAATAACACTTCCTTGAAACACAGGGGGTGCTAACTCAGTGCCTTGACCATGTTCATGTACTGAATAAATACTTCCCAGGCATGAAGTCAGAGCTCAGGGGATGCTAAAGCATCATTCCCCTAAAATGTTTACATTTCAAACAGCTGACTTTTCAACCCACCACCAGGGCCGCATTTACAAATTCGGCGCCCCTAGGCCTACAGACCAAAAAGCGCCCCCCCCCCTTCCCAGAGGACTCTGATTACACTGACGTAGAAATCCAGTAAACTTCTTAATTACGTAATTTTGATGAAAGATAATTACAATAGTATATATATAGGAGTGTTTTGAATAAATAAAAGCAATGAACCAATGAATGAGTCAACGTCGCACCCCGGACCTAGTTGACCTTGGCCACCCGCCCCGCCGAGCGCCAACACCACCCGCCGCCGCAACTTTCTTCTTTTGTGTACTTTAAAATTTATGCGCCCCCTAAAATTTTGCGCCCTAGGCCTGGGCCTAGTGGGCCTATAGGGAAATGCGGCACTGCCCACCACTCTTGTGACAAATGCTATTATTATTTTATAAGAAATCGCTCTAACGTTGTTTGGCAAGAAATTTACAATTACTAAAATGTTCTGTGATTTATAAGGACTTTTATTAACTGTTTAGCTTTACTTCAGTTCAGTTTGTAATTATTATTTAACTAAGAAGTTTTACGCCATGTTGGTTTGTCTAGCAAAGCCGTTATCTGTCCAGACTTCAGATACATACTATACTATTTGTCATTTAAACACCTAAGATATTAATTACACCCATAATTAATTTTTTTCAATGATTATAATTTGTATCATCAACTTACTGTAAATAGTATCATATAAGAATATTGATAGTTTCACCTTCAAACATTTTAGTTCAACAATGTATTTAAAATTTATGTCATGCATCTAATAGTATTTTACATTTTTGCTTTATTTTTGACAAGTATAGTGTGAAAGCTACATTGGAGTTATGATGGGTTTAGGTGTTGTGTAATTAACCAAGTTCAAGTTTATAAAAGGAAACAATGCCTACATACTTTATAACTATTCATTTAAATTCTAACAGGATCTTTGAAATAGATATTTATTAATGTTTCAGGTTGACCTATCAACACACATTGACACAGAGGCAATAAGAGAGGCTTATAATGAAGTGAGACAGGATACAGTAGACATAGAATGGTAGGTAACAATTACTTGTAGCCTTGTACTTCTCTAAGATGGTTTGCAAACTTGGGTTGCTTTGTTGGCAATTATTACTGTGTGGTACGACGAACACAAACGTGGCCATGCCTACCAGTATTTAGTTTTTAATCTCGAAAAATCCAAATCAAACAAACAATAATACAAAACTTGTGATGGAAATATCTTGTATATCAATCAAAGTATTGTTATATATTCAGAGGGCTATCAACAAAAGAAGCTGGCTTGCACAGGCTTACCTTAAATTATTTTAAAGCAGATCCACAATATTAATGATTTTTAGAAGTTCGTGCTGGGTACTTTTGGGAATTCTTAAAGGTAACTTTGTGGCCTTTTACAAAAGAATATTCCTTGGAGCCTTCTTAGGACAGTTTAAATTCAAGCAGTACGTTTTACTATTTGTCATGATTAGGTGGTGATACAAATATTAAATCCAAAGCTTTAATTTCTGTAAGAAACAATTTTCTATAAAAGTTTATGAAAAGATCCAAGAATAATAGGATCCATACATTTTAAGATTTGGTTTGAATAACCAACTGGTGTTACTACACTTATTTACACCACACATTTATATAATTACTTATAACACTTGAAAAAAGTATTCACCAAAACTTTGGGAGATTACCTAATTCCACCCAATTATTATCAGATTGGAATAGTATTAGAACCTGAATTTCTACTTATCAAAATTAATTTTAATGTATTTAGCAAGTCTTTTGAAATAGAAACACGCTTGGCTGTAGCTGTAAATGTGTCTTTTGTCAATAATACTTGACGGTCAATAATCTTTGCGGTTTGTATGGTAATAAAAAAGATTTATTTAATTTTATAGCTGATAAATCAGAAATGAAAATAAGGTATAATATGTTGTTATAAAATACATATTAAAATATTGTAGTGCATTTCCTGGGCAAAATAAATCTTCTGGCAGTAGATATAATTTCAACAAATATGTCATTTACACACTTTTTATTCAGTGGACTGCAATAATGGACAGTTTCCACTTACAAGGCCTCTGCAGTTATGATTCTTGAAACATTTCAATTCACTGTGTATATTTTTCATTGTAAAATTTAGTTATTTCTTAAATATTTTGAACTGTTAAGTCCCAGTTTGAGTAAATTGTTTGATTGAAAACTAATTTTAATTTTATATATACAAAAATTATAATTGTGAGGACCTAAATGACATTCCAACTCAGACTCTGAGAATTCTCTTGCGAGTATTAGGTTCTGGTGAAATACATGTCTTGAACGTATAAAGTTTCTACTATATTTTGGCACTATTTTACCACAAAGACAGTTTAAACCCAGATGAGGTAAGTAACTTGCCAATGATAGTTCCTAGGTGTGGTCCTGAGATAATGCTGTAAACACTGTTTTAGTAAGACCTCTGTGTTCTATTTTTCCTGCACTTTTATCAGTATGCACTATTTCAACTATTGAAATGTTAGTAAAGCAATGTTATGGCTAATGTCTTTTACAATTAGAACTTAACAGATAAATCAGTTGTTACCATTCATCCAGTCTACCAACAGTTTGAAAATAACCATTATTTTGTCTCAGGCTGGTCTTGAAGTACGATGGCACCAGGATAGTCTGTTCAGCCAAAGGAACAACTTTTGATAAATTTAAAGAAGAATTCGGTGAAGATGAAAGAGCATATGGCTACATAAGAGTACAGGTAACATATTTTAAGAGTATTAAGATTCTCTAGTTGTGTTTTTTAAGGGATAAGGGTGGGGATAAATGTCATTTTGAAAATTGAACCTCTACTACACATAAATAACTAGAACATATTTTTTGTAATTCACTTAGTCGTATACTGCATTTTTCCGGTTCCATTGCATGTTGTAAGGTGCTATACAATTATAAATAAATAGATATTTTCATAGAATTATCTTGTTACAAATTTATGCTATTGAAACAACAAAAATTATGTTTGAACTTTTTTAGCACTGAAAATTTAAAAAACTTGTCTAGTTTTCTCTTTATCCTTGAGGCAAGAAAGGAGTGATTATATTTTTTGTTAACGTGAAGTTATAACTACAGAGTGATCATTAAGTCACACACATCATAAGGTAATCGAGTATTAAAATGAAAAAAGGAATTAATTTAACCAAAATATATTTTACGAACTTTATTAGTATACACAAATTACTTACATATATTCTCATTATATTCGTTAACAATATGCACACATGATCGGCTTGATAATACTGTTCAACAATAAAACCTCGCTGCCCTTGAGAAAATTTCATATTTACAAAGCAGTAAACTCAACAATACGACATACTTAATGGCTAGTATCCATTTCAACGGTGTCTATATTTTTGTCAGTAGTACATTTAATGCTATCTTGCAGATATCAATATTACTAATTCATAAAATCTACTATGTACAGAAACATTCCTTTTGATGTGCACGACTTACTGATCACTCTGTATAACAAATTACATCCAAATTTAAAACTAATAAAAATACTTCTTTTTTATTTTAAATGTAATATCAATGAAAATAAAGTGGTCAACTTCAAGTGATATGTCAATAGACAATATGATGTTTTATTTATTTTTGTTTCTTTTCCAAATATAAAGAAAGAATGGATGAGAAGCTTGATATATTGAAATAAAGACCTCAACCTTCTGATTTTTCTTTTTTAAGAAAGAATCTTAAACATCAAATCCAAAGCTAAATATAAAAATTACATTCTATCCCCAAAAAAGATTTCTGAGGAATTTAATTTTTTTATTTTTGATAAGGGAGTTAAAAAGTACTTCAAAACAACTTCAATGTGATTATTGCCGAAAGCTTCACATTTTTTAAGAATTTTTTACTACAGTATTTAAGAATGGAAGAGTTTTATGTACAACACAACCTAGGTTGCTATTTGATTTTTTTTTTTAGATTGGGGCTGTTAAGAATTTCAAAATTCTATGTATTTTTAAAATGTGTAAATTTTGGGGTAGGGTGGCATTTGATGATATTTTTCGATAAGCTGTCTCATCATTAGTTTTGAATAAAAATATTGTCTCTCTACATTTGTGCAGGTAGTTGCAATAAATTTACCCACAAACCCCTGATTTTTTAACGTTTTGGTGTACCCTGTACATAAGCGGCAAGATAGGTTCAAACTTTTTCCATCAAAATAATCAGTGAAGAAATACCTTTAAAATGAGGTATAACTCAACATACTTTTACATTTGAAAATTTTCCAAAAACCACCCCTACCCACCAAAAACTATCCTTTTGGGGAGTTTTAGAAATTTAAAAATAATTTCTCCAAATTCTTTAGGGTGGAAATAGGGGGGTTTAAGTTGTTACGAATAATCTTCCTCGTTTGGTTTGGCCGCTATAAGTACTGTACGGGTGGTCTGCCTCACCCTGTATAGTAATCTGGATAAGTCAACTAAGATGTCCTAAACATATAATGGGAGAATGATTAGGGCTATCACAAACAAAATGCAATCGTCCTAAATCCCAAATAGGGAATTCATTTTAATTATATGCATAGTTTTATCAGATTTTATGTTCAGGCTTTGCTGAAACTGGAGGTTCTATGTTTGAATTAACTTATTCAACTGCTTCTATCCTACTTATGCTTCACAATGTGTACATATACCCAAGTTGAGGATAAAATTGTACTATTCAACAACTAGGGCTAAATTTACAACACATATACCTTGGAGGTTAACATGGGTTGACAGCTTTGATGGACCTCTAATTTATAAGTTTTTAGTCTAGTATCTATCCAGATTCTGTTGTTTGCAGATGGGAGACGAGATGAGTAAACGGCAAAAGTTCCTCCTGGTGACTTGGGTCGGCCAAGGAGTGGGAGTCATCAAGAGGGCGAAGATGAGTACAGACAAGGCACTTGTTAAAAATATCTTATCTGTAAGTTACATCCATAAATATATTTATAATATTAGAGTTGTTTTCATCTGCTTTAGAATTGCTTTGGACAATACAAATGTTGTACAGCAATACAATAATAAATGAATGAATCAAAATACAATTTCAGAGGAGTTTTCAATGTAGTTTTAGAATTAAAAACACCATGTTTTTATTATTTAATTCTATATTATAAATTGCATACAATTTAGTAACTAATAAAACATTTTATGAACCCTACTTCCTAGTTTTCAAACTAAGAACTGATATAAACAATTATTTAAAACATTTGTATAAAACTAACAAACATTAATTTATTTTTAAGGATTTATAAACTTGTAAATGAATTGATCCATATAGTTTATGTTAGGGACTCATTTGTAAGGCAAGTCATTGACAATATGTGTAGCGTACATAACATATCAGCAGTTGTTGTGTACAACATTCATAGTAAATGTCTAAAAGCCTCTATATTTAACTAATGAGGAGACACTGTTCATTCACTATTTGGAAAAGGATGATCTATTGTACATCAGAGACTTAACTATAACAGCCAATGGAAATACAGTAATGTCTTTAGAAGAAAATGGTCTAGGTTTAACTGAGAGGACCATAAACAACATGTCTCTGATGGGAACACGGACATTCACCTAATTATTATTTATAGGATATTCACCCTATTACTATAAAGCATCCTGATCTATGCTTTTATTCTTGCAATTGTTCACTTAGACAGTTACCATTGTTTAGAAAGTTAGTGGAATTTTCTTAGACATAAAAAAGGCATTTGACACAGTAGATCACAAAATTCTTTTGGAAAAGTTATACATGAGCGGGGTTAGAGGAAATGCGTATTCCTGGTTTGTAAGTTATTTATCAAAAAGGAGTCAATGTGTGAAAATTAACATTTTTAGTGAAATTGGTTACATCAGTAGTGGAGTACCCCAAGGGTCAGTTTTGGGAGCAATTCTTTTTTTAATTTACATTAATGATCTTTGTAATGCAAAATTAAATGGAAAATTAACATCTTTTGCGGAGGACACAGCTTTGTGTTACGTAAAAAATAGTTGGACTGAAATAGAGCAAGCCATGAATTCAGACTTGAACGCTATTCAATGGTGGTTTACAAGCAATTGTATGCTTTTAAGTCTTGTAAGCTTTTAACTTCTTCCCCTCCATCTCCTGCCTCGGCATATGTTCACAGTGCATGGTTTACACATGAACCGAAGAGGTAAAAACCGGGTTGCTGAAATGATAAAAAATCTTGCCATGAAGAAAGTCGTTGAAAGTAAAACTGAAGTTCAAATATCAACCTCAACATTACATACTGGAGTAAAACCAACAACTATGCTCATTCCAAATGAAATCTACAAACAAGTGGCAGAAGAAGTAACTGCCAGTCAACAGGTTCCCCCAGTTTCTTCAAACTCCAACAACAACAGGAACACTATTGAAACTGCCCCTGTGCGTTCTTCTAGAACTACCATCTTGGCCGAACTGGAAACATCATCCTCAACTTTAGAGTCAACACTATTACCAGAGACAAATATTAATGAACTGCCTGCAGAACCACAGCAAGCTGAGAAACCTACTCCCGAGAGCGCGTACTCCAACATCCACTCCAACGGTTTGTCTCCCGGTGATCGCAGCTACGCAGAAGCCACAGCTACACCTAGAGGTCACAACAGATCACAAGAAACCACCTTCTCTACACACCTCAAGCACAACACTCTCTCTGTAAACAGTTGCCCAAGCCCCCCTTTTACAACCCTAACTATGTCACCAAAAAATATTGAAGCTTTTGATGTAAAACCTTCCTCTTCTTTAAACTCTCCAATGTCAGAAAATACCTTACAGGGGATGACTAACCAAACCAATTGCTCATCCAAATGTCACATTCCCAGTACATTTCCTGCTTCCTCCAATAACATAGTCAAAAATACAATATCAATTTTACATCACAATGTACAACATCTTCCATCTCGCTTAGATTTACTTGAAATTTTCCTTAAAGAATCAAAAACCGGATTTAATTGCACTTAGCGAACACAAAATGACAGTAGAAGAATTGGATTTGCTACAAATTTCAAACTATGTAAACAGCGTCTTGTTTTTCAAGGGGAATCGGGTCGAGGTGGAGGTGTTATAATTTTAGCTCATAAAGATATAGATTTTAAGAGTGTTGAAATGCCTTCCATTCAGTCATTATTATTATAGAAAAAGAGTTTGAGTATTGTCTAGCAGAAAAATAACAACAGGTAGTTTTTTCATTTATATATTAGGATGTATTTACAGATCTCCGAACTACTCAAATCTGGACCAAATTTCTTCACAATTTAGAAATACTGTTAGATGTTTTGTGCACAAAATTTAAAACAAATTGTAATTGCAGGAGACTTTAATATAGATGTTCTGATAAAAAATGATACTTATAACAGATTTGTAAATATTTTGTCTATATATGGTATGAGGTATATGGTTAACTTTCCCACCCGAGTAACAGACCACTCTAAGACTGCAATTGACAACTTTATTAACTAATATAGAACCAAACAATGTTTGTATAAATGGAGTAATTACTCAAATTTCGGATCATGATGGTCAACTAATGAATTTGATGAATGCAGTTTCTGATAGCACAAATTTAAACTAGGAAAGAAGTAAGAAAATTTAAAAATAGTAACATAGACATTTTTTGCAGACATCTAAGCTCAGAATCTTGGTCTGAGGTCTACCAATCTACTGTTAATCTAAAATATGATAGTTTTTTACAGTATTTTTAAACATTATTTTGATATAGATTTTCCTAAACGGTATGTAACAGAAAACCCATGTAAAACAAAAGAATGGATTGATGAAGAATTAATTATAAAACAGAATGAAATTATAGAATTGGAATCCCAATTTAGAAGGTTTAAAGACAACAACTTAAAGTTATTAATTAAACATAAAAAAAGAGAGCTAAAAAGTAATATAGCTAATAGTAAAAAAAAACTACTTTGAGGAAAAAAATTGTCAATTCCAAAAATAAGATTAAAACCACATGGAAATTAGTTAACATGGAAGCAGGTAAACAGCCAAAATGTAAGGCAAATATTAAATTATTTTATCAAGAGAATTACGTAACAGACCCAATTGCTATATGTGATACTTTTCAATGAGTTTTTTGTTAATGCAGTCAAAGACTTAGTGTTACCAGAAATTACAGAATATTCTGCAAATTTGAATTTGTCAAATTTCCCTACAGTGGACACAAAATTTAAATTTGAAATGGCAACAGAAAACGAAATTGAAAAAATAGTAAATTCTTTTGAAAAACAAATACTCAACAGGAAATGATGACATCCCTATTACGATCATTAGGTAGCCTTGCCTTTTATCAACACTCCGCTGACCCATATAATTAATCATTCTCTAATTTCAGGAGTATTTCCTGAAAAATTTAAATTAGCTCGTGTCATTCCTATTTTTAAAAAGGGTAATTTGGAAGATGTCAAGTGTTACAGACCTGTATCTTTACTTCCTGTATTTTCAAAAATTTTAGAAAAAGTAGTTTTTAATCAATTTTATAAATACCTAGAGTCTAATAAGATACTTGACAAAGAACAACATGGTTTTAGGTCCAACAAATCTACTATAACAGCCGGTGTTGAGTTTATAGAGTCGATTATTGAATCTGTCGATAAAGGTGAAAAAAAGTAATTGGAATCTTTCTTAGATTTGTCAAGAGCCTTTGATAGCGTGGAACATAAGAAGTTAGTAGTGGATGTGCTTCAAAATCTAGGAGTGGAGAACACTGAGTTAACTTGGTTCAAAATCATATCTATCACAAAGAAAAACAATATGTTGAAATAGACCATTTCTTGGATAGTAAAAAAAATTAAGTATAAAGAAAAATATTCCTCTCACCTTTTAAAAGTACAATATGGAGTCCCACAGGGATCGATTTTAGGTCCTTTATTATTCCTGTGCTACCTAAAAGGTTTTACCTGGAGTAGTACAGAGATATCAACAATAAGGTCTGTCTTTATGCAGATGATACTAATGTAATCATAAATGCAAAAACTGAAGAATTAGTTGAATTTTCATCGTACATTGGCTTATCATTAATAAAAGACTTTTTAAACAGTAAAAACCTTCTTTTAAACTCATCTAAATCTAGTTTTGTTTCCTTTTCAACAAAACAAACAAGGAATAAAATTTTTCCTACAGTATTTGTGGACAATGAAATATTGGAGCAGGTGGAGGAAACAAAATTTCTAGGCTTGACTATAGACGAAAACTTAGCCTGGGAAGAACATGTTAATCTTGTAATTCGTTTAAAAACGTCTAGCGGTCTTTACGCTTTAAGGAGACTAGCCCATTCATGTAATATTGAAACTTTAAAAAATTTATATCATGCTTTAATCCATTCACATATTTCCTACGGAATTTGCATTTATGGTTCAACAACAAAAAGAAATATGGACCAACTTTTAATGCAACAAAAAAGGGCACTAAGAATCATGTTTAATTTGAAGCAAACAGACTCTGTTAAACATTTGTTTTCAGAACTTAATATATTTTACAGTTTTACAGTTTGTACATTTACGAGGTCAGTTAAATTTGTATTTATCAATAAAAGAATTGCAATAGGTAATACATCCCCATAGGTATAACACTAGGTCACATAGATTGGTTGAACCTCATAAATTATTATTTTTTTGAAAAAAAAACCCACTTTTAAAGGAAATAAATTTTTTGAATATTTACCCCAAATCATAAAAAAAGAGCAAAACCCTAATACCTTTTTAAGTTTGTTGAAAAAAATTCTTAGCACATGCTGCTTTTTTACTCTATAGAAGAGTTTTTATTTCTCACAACAATTAAAATGTCAGCAATAAAATATGTTAGTTTGGTGGTTATAAAAAATTTTTAATTAAGTATAAATGAGTGTGTAATGGCATTGTTCTGTCTTTAGATTGTCTACAATTCTGTATTGTAATGATAGTGTACTACTAAGAAAAAAAAATATATATATAGAGATAAGATAAAATATGACACTATTCTTGTACTTACTGTGCAAATATGAATAAAGATGATTGATTGATTGATTGATTGATTGATTGATTGATTGAAGTCCGGAAAAAACAAAATACATAAATTTCAATTTAAGAAGTGAGCAAGAATTTGATAATGAAATTATATATAAATGTATGGACTGTTTGCTTAAAAATACCCATTGCGATAATAGATGTGCAATTGTGTCACAGACTTATAGTTTGAAATATTTGGGAGTAATTTTAGACAGGGAGGTAAACTGGAAGAAACACATTGAAAGTTTAAAGAAAAAGTTATACAATACACTAAGATGTTTCTATTTTTTGAAAAAAATGTGCACGGAAGATGTCTTAAGAATGTTGTATTTTTCATTAGTAAACAGTAGACTGGAATATGGTATTTTCTGTTGGGGTGGGACTTTTGACAACAGTTTGAAACCAGTTTTTACACAGCAAAAGAAAATTATTAAATTAATTAAACGAAAAAGTAAATTTGAACCATCTTGGCCTTTATTTGTAGATTTAAGAATTCTCCCTCTAAAATATATGTTTGTATATAAAGTATTAAAAATTTTTTTCGTAAAAAGCGGGAATTTGAATGAATTAAATCATTGTTACAAAGATAAATTGAGGTATAAAGAACGTTTGGAAGTACCCAAGCCAAATTTGACATTTTTTACAAAAAGTTATTGTTTTATGGGTCCTAGAATTTTTAATATTATTCCGAAAAGCATTGCAAATTGTACAAATGCTAAGTTGTTTGCAAAAAAATTGAAGTTTTGGCTTTTAAAAAAAGATAATATTGATGACCTTATTAATATACAAGTTTAATTTGTGTTAAATCTATATCGTAAAGAAACAAACATTATTCTAAGCGGCTAGGTTTGTTGAAGTTATATTGCCACAATTGCATTTATTTAGTGGGACTTTATGTAGTTAAATAAAATATAAAAATCTTTGTAGCGCAAAATGTTCAATCTTGGAGAAGGAACCTCTACACAGGCTTTGCCTTAGAGGCCCTATCTTTTTTGAAAGTAAATATATATTGGATATATACTAGAATATGTGTGTTGCATTTAAACTTATATATAGTATTTTTATTCTTTTAATTATGATAATTTGTGATATTGTATAGTTTAATTGCAGTCATTAATTTAAGACTATATGTGAATTAATATTATTACCATCTGTTTTGATAATTTTGCGCCAGATTATTTTAGTTGTGATGGAGTGTAATTACTTTCGAAAAATAAATATATTCTATTCTATTCTATTCATTGAGTTAGGAGCAAGATAAACTGTCAGCATAGGTCTATTCTCTTATCTGTGGAATACAGATTCCTTTTGTAAAATATTTTCTGTAACTTAAGTGAAATATATGGTTGCATATATATATATATATATATATATATATATATATATATATATATATATATATATGCAATTGTTCACTTAGACAGTTACCATTGAGTTAGGAGCAAGATAAACTGTCAGCATAGGTCTATTCTCTTATCTGTGGAATACAGATTCCTTTTGTAAAATATTTTCTGTAACTTAAGTTAAATATATGGTAATATATATATATATATAATGACGGGAAGCCGGTGAACAATTGAAGGAATGAACGTATACGAAACTAATGCGGGATGTATGAGGGCTAGGTTACTCGCAAGTGTACTGTTGTTCTCTCTATCCCTGGTCTGTGTGTATGGATGATGAGTGAATGAGACAGACAGTAGGTCTACATGTGATGGGATGTATGAGGGCTAGGTTACTCGCAAGTGTACTGTTGTTCTATATATATATTAGGAGTATTCTTATATAAAGTATTTACCTACTAAATCATGTGGAAAGGAGTTTTTTATTTTTCTAGGAACACTTTTAAGTATAATTTAAACATTTCATGTCACTTACTCAAATATAAACAGCCTAATAAACATTTAAGCTAAAATAAAAAAGATGTTGATTGCAAACTTACTGACTGACTAAAAGAAATAAAATATGATACATGATTATCATCCATTATCATTTCTCCCAAACTTGTTCAAAAAGGTTCAGTAGTTGTTCAAGGTAAGCTTGTCCATACCAGTATAAAGTAACTGAACCTGAACATAGAAACACATGATTAATTTAATGAAAACCAGATTAAAACTTAGCTGGCACTACTATTTGGTTTTTTATCAAACAAATCCATTACAGGTCATTAAAATATAAGGTATCAATGTTTAAATTTGAATGAAATTCACACTTTTAGTATATAATACCTCTTATTGAGCAGTGTTTTAAAAACAGGTGGTCAACATTTTTGAATGCAACAAGGCAAAGTTAGGTGTACTCAAGTGCAACAAAACATTGTTGAAAATTTGTATTTTTGGAATAATTTTTCAAACACCTAAGATAAATCAAACTTTAAATACAAAACATTTTAGTTAAAAATTAGAAATGAGCTGAAACGTGACAAATGTAACATATTTAAAAACAGAATACTTCTTTGGTAACCTTAAATAAAAATTTGGATTTGATACATTTTGAACAAGGTAACAGTTAAAAAAAAAACTTTGAAACCGCACAACTTTTGACATTTTGGACCACTCTGTGTACAAGAAGGAAAATAAACTAAGCTCTTTTTACAACATGATCAGTGAATAGTAGAGACCTTTAAAATGAGCCACGGCTCAACAAACCCTCAAATTAAAAAATGAGACCTATCCTCCAAGCGTGATTTTGGTGCATTTTTGGATTTAAAAATTGTCTGCCTTATCCTGTTTAGTGAGTATCACACAATTGATTCTAGATACCGTCAGAATGTATCTAAATGGATATATGCTATGCAAAGGGTTGATAAGCTTTCTTATATATGATAAAACTGGATTTAAATCTAAACAGGAGAGGCCCGAGATAAAAACAATCCGTGAAGACATTAAATTGCACTCCCCCTCCAAAAATCCTCTACACATCCCTTTCATCTTTACCATTCCTCCACCATAGTAATTTTTTCACACTATATATTTTTATGTTTTCTAATACATATCCACTTTGTAACGACCACATATCCAAACTTCCTAACAGGTATAAACAATAGACAATAGACAATAGACAATATACTTTATTGACATGTTCTTTGAGAACAGTACATAGCGTCAGTTATACAGGTATAAGGTAACAATTTTTAGCTGTTTGTAAATTCTTCTTCTGTGTAAAAAGGTCTCTCTTGGAGCCACAGAGTCAGTTGTTTCTTGAAGCGGTGAGGTGGTTGGTTCTTTAAGTGCTCTGGAAGGTGGTTGAAGTAGGCGGCTCCTTTATAGGATGGTTTCCTCTTGTATAGGCTCAGATGGTGTGGGGGCAATGCGAAGTCCGAGGCATGTCTAGTGTTGTGCTGGTGCAGATCTGAGTGTCTTGGCTGTGATGTTTTTACAGTGTGGAAGATTACTTCTCTTATGTAGAGTGATACGACTGTCAATATTTTAAAATTTTTGAAGTGTTCTCGGCAGCTGTCACGGTAGTTAAGGCCTGCGAGGCATCTAATTGCCCTCTTCTGGTTGATCAGAACTCTCTCAAGGTTGGTTTTGGATGTTCCTCCCCAAGTGGCAATGCCATATCTCAGGTGTGATTCGAAGAGAGCAAAGTAAGCTACCTTGGCCGTGTCTGTGCCACTTATTTGTTTTATTCTACGTATAACATAGTTTCCTGCAGATAGTTTTTTGCACAGTTGATCTATTTGTGGCTTCCATGACAGTTTATCATCAATTATGATACCAAGGTGTCTGGTGGTGTTTTTTATTTCTAGGTCTGGGAGCGTCAAGTTAAGGTCTCTGCGTAGATTGCTGAAGGTCATCTGAACTGTTTTTTTATTATTTAAGACAAGGTCATTTCTGGTACAGAATAGTTTTGTTTTATTGAAAGTGGCAGTTGTGTTTCTCTGGAGTATTGCTATTGATTTATTTGCTATTGTTAGTGCTGTGTCGTCTGCATACATGACGGTATGACAGATGTCTCCTAGCCAGTTGGGCATGTCATTTGTAAGTAGGAGGGACAAGACTGGCCCCAGAACCGATCCTTGTGGTACGCCCCTTTGTGTGTCAGTGGTTTTTGATTGACATTTCTGTAGTATGTTGTTTTCAGTGTAATTTACTTCCACAAACATCTTTCTATCAGTCAGGTAGCTACGGAACCAGCTTTGAGCTTTTCCTCTTATACCAAGGTTTCCTAGTTTTTGGAGTAGTTGTTCGTGATTTAGGCAATCAAAAGCCTTACTGAAGTCTAGGAAGAGGCAGGTTGCTGTGCAGCCTTCTTCCAGTTGATCTATAATGTATTCTATGAATTGTATTAAGGCTGTGGATGTTGATCTGCCCTTTAGGAATCCGTGTTGTTGGTAAGTAAGAAGTTTGTTTTCCTCAAGGTAGTTTAGGAGTCTGTGTAAGACAACTTTTTCTAAAATTTTTGAAAAAGTAGAAATGAGTGAAATAGGTCGATAGCTGTTTGTGTCATTATGTGGTCCGGCTTTGTACTTTGGGTAGACTTTAGCTATTTTTAATTGGTTGGGGAAAATTCCTTGTGAAAGAGATTTGTTAGTTATAAGGGTGAGTGGTCTTAACAGTTCGTTTTTACATGCTTTTACAAGTTTAGCTGATATGTGATCTGCTCCAGATGAGGTTTTTGGTTTTAGGGAGTCTATGATTTTTAAGATTTCATTAGTTGTTGCTGGTTTGAAGTGTAAGTTCTGCTTTATAGGTGGAGGTGGTTCATAGTCATCTGGGTCTGGGTTCGGATTAAGATCAGAGTTTTGGAGTGTTCTGTGTGCCACAGTTGAGAAAAATGTGTTGAAACAGTTTGCCACTTCTGCTGGTTGTGTTATAATGGTGTTGTCCATGAGGAGGAGCAATTCTGTGTTGTTGTCAGTTTTAGCCTTACGCTGGTTATTTACCACTTGCCATAACGCTCTGGACCTGTTGTCAGCTTTGTTTATATATTCTGCCATATATTCTTTACGTAGCGATTTTAGTTTAGTGTCGTAACTCTTTTTCCTTGCAGCCGTCTCCATTTTGTCTTCTGCTCTTCCTGTGCATTGTTCCTTTTCCAAAGCTTTTATGTATTCACTTTTTAATTTGGCACATTCCGTGTCCCAGCACTGCCTTAAGCCTTTGTTATGTCTGGTTGCGCAGGTTTTTAATGGGCAGGTTTCATCTAGAATAGATTGTGTGATAGTGTGGAAGGTGTCATACAAGTCGTTTATGTCCTCTTGAGCATGGAGAATGACCCAGTTTTGGGTTTGCAGTCTGGATTTGAAAAGTTCTATTGTTTTCTTGCTGAAAATTCTTTTTCTTTCTTTGAAGCTTTCTTTTATTTTTGATGTGATTATTGTGGCTGATTGGGCTGTATGGTCAGAAAGTCCGGATGAGATAACCGATGTGTTTATCAATTGTTGGTCAATGTTAGTGCATATCCAGTCTATTGATTTAGAGGTATCTCTGGTGATACGTGTGGGTGGTAGGTTCATTCTTGTTATCTGATAAGATGTTAGGAGCTCTTCGAGTTTGGATTTGTCATTGCTTTCAGTCAGGCTGTCCACATTGATGTCTCCTACAAGCACGATCTTTTTGTGTGACTCTAGAGATCTGTCGAGTTGTTCTGTAAGTATGTCAATACCTTGGTCTAAGTTTGCGTTGGGAGGTCTGTAGACTCCGAGTATTCGTAGGCTTGTTTTCTTTGTTTTTATCTCGAAGAGAGCTGTCTCGCAAATAAGCTCGCTCTCATCTCCACTTGTGTATATGAGATTAGTGTGCTGTTTGAGGTCATCTTTTATGTATCCTGCCACCCCTCCTTTGATATGGTTTTTCCTGGCAAAGCCACCTACAAGTGTATAGCCATCAATGCGGGTGTTTTCCAGGTTTTCTTTGGTCAAGCCGTGTTCAGTTACTATTATAAGGTCCGGGTTTTCCTCGCTTATGAAATGAGTAAGTCTGTCAATTTTGTTGGATAGCCAATTTACATTTTGGTGCATGATTTTAATTTTGTGTTTTGTATAAGGTGCTGAATTTTCCTCGATGTTGAGTTCTGTGTCTTTGTGGGTTGTTAGTTCTGTACATGTTGCTATTTTCTTTTCCTTTCGGAGTTTATGAACGTCCTTGTTACAAAAATGGTTTTTTCTTTGTCCCTTGTCCTTCGAGTGCAATCTAAAAAAGAGGTTTTGTTTGTGTCACTGTAGTACAAGGTCGCAGTGCCATATCTGTTGCATAACAGGCTTTGCAAACATTCGAGGTTATGAGAATAAATAATCTAAATGACATCAGAGTGGGATTCTATCTTGACCTAAAAAGCACTAAATGTTACCTGCAATCATGCCAGAACTGCTGTCTCCCCTGACCCACCGCTTTTTAGTCAATGGTATCTTGGCTATATGAGGGATACCCATTAAAGGAACTTGTACCATCTTTGAATATATAAATCATGCCTATTAATAGATTGTTTCTTTCGTTAGCTCAGTTCGATTTAGAGAACCTGAGTAGTTGGATTTGCTAACGCTCAGCCAAATCCCATGTACGAGCATACACCAGTATTGAACTCGATTTGGCCCTTATTTAAATTAATTTTTATCCAAATTTCGTGCCCCAATCGATCTTGAGGTATCTCTCTCTTTAAGCAATATGCTTTGCTAAGGCTCAACGAAACTCCATTGATGGATATATACCATCAATGAACTCGATCTTACATATGTAAAAGTGAATGTTGATAAAAAATATTACACTAACACTGTGTAAAATCTTATGGTCGAATATGCGCCTTTATCAAACTCGATCTTTTTTATGTAGAATTGACTCTTTGTACAAAATTTCAAGCTATAGCACACTTTGTTCTTGAGAAATCCTGCGGAATAAAGACAGATAAACAGAAAAAGAAATTTGCTAGCCCACAGATTAGTAGGAAAATTTTAAAGTTTTATAGTTAATTTATTTGATATCCTGGTGAAAGTTAGGCTTTTTTAATTTTCAGCGAAATTCCATAGAGGGACATGCACCACAATATTGATCTCAATGTTGCTTATACAGAAATAAAGTTTCCTGGAACATTTCAAATCTGCACCCCTGTTAGTTTATGAGATTTCCAACGGGTACACATACAGAAGTAAAATTTTTCCCTTGTCAGAAGTTTTTGTTTTAAACAGTTGGGGAGGGGGGGGAGGAATTGTGGCCATCCAGCACCCTAAATACATTGGTTAAATCAATTGTAATGCAAGTGACATTTTAATTTTGTCATGTTTGAATTTACTCGACCTTGAAACCACAGGCTTGATTGATAAGGACAAAAAAGGAACCAGGGTGGTTGTGCTGGGTGAACAAGTCTATTTTTTAATTTTCAGATGAAAGAGGAGGAAAGCAGTGCTTTTGACACCCGAGCATTCTGAAATCCATTAGTCTAGTCATAATATGGAACAGTATCAACACTTGTTATGTATATAACTGACTGTAAAGTCCATTTTTTGCTTGTTTTGGTGCCCTATGTAGGGCCTAGAGCCACTCTGAATCTCATGGACTTTTGAATCATACTTTATTTCATTTAATTTAGTTATAATAACTGAGGTTTTGTATATATTCACTTTCTTAAAATTGTAATTACCCACTCTGCTCATTAAAAATGTATTTAATTTGTTTGTTTTTTTTCTTGAAAAAGATGTCAAAAACATAATTACTCATCTGATCCATCAAATTTTTATCTAAGCAAATTTTCAGGTTCTACACCACCCTTTACCAAGCACCAATCCTATTTTAGTACTGACCTCAATTGGAATTTCATTTGAAATATAACTAGTAATATTTTACACAAATTATAAAAATCTTGTTCTGAAGACAAAATTTTAATTAACAAAGGTTACTTTTGGATTGTTACAGAATTTTGCAGTAGAGCTTCAGATAGAAAACAAGTCCGATTTTGATCTAAACTTTTTTAAGGAACAACTCAACCGGGCGGGAGGAGCAAACTACGGAACTGGAGTCCGGGACCTCTGATGTATATTCACATTAACTACAGTAAATATGTGTGCAATATAGGTTAAGTGATGCATGATCCTAATATCTCATCGACTGCACAAGAGTCCTTAAATTAATTTATATTTGAGTGAAAACTTATACAAAAACAAAGTTTTTATAAACAAAATCAATCAAAACATATTTCTTTTGCTTGAATTATGCATTTATTTATTTCTGTATTGAAGTTTTAACTAATACTTTAAGTAGTAAAATTTTGCATTATTGTAAATAAAAAATGTATGCACCAATGTGTCTCACTTTATTACACATTTTCCTCCAGTAATGTGTTAATTAATAAGTTTGGTTTAACCACAATTTGGGCAAAGTAATTTTTCACAAAACTTGTTATCAAATACTATTTGTTTATAATCACAAATGCTGTGATCATTTGAAATCTTTAATATTAATATGAATATGTACCATCTATTCCAAAAGTTCTCCATCTATCTCCTTGTTCCTGTATCAAAAATAAAATGGTGCCACACAATGGGGGTTCTGTTTGTTACCTTCTATACTGGGTGATTGTTGAGGGCCATTGATTATCTCCTTGTTCTTGTATGGAAATTACAAATGGTGCCACAATGGGGTGCCTGTTTGCACCTTCACTGCTGGTCTATACTGAGTGAGATTGTTCAACAGTACACTCAGCCATTGATTATCACCTTGTTCTTGTATGATAACGAAAATTTCACTGCTGGTCTATACTGTGTGAGATTGTTCAACAGTACACTCAGCCATTGATTATATCACCTTGTTCTTGTATGATAACAAAAATTTCACTGCTGGTCTATACTGTGTGAGATTGTTCAACAGTACACTCAGCCATTGATTATATCACCTTGTTCTTGTATAACGAAAATTTCACTGCTGGTCTATGCTGTGTGAGATTGCTCAACAGTACACTCAGCCATTGATTATCACCTTGTTCTTGTATAACGAAAATTTCACTGCTGGTCTATACTGTGTGAGATTGTTCAACAGTACACTCAACCATTGATTATATCACCTTGTTCTCGTATAACGAAAATGTCACTGCTGGTCTATGCTGTGTGAGATTGCTCAACAGTACACTCAGCCATTGATTATCACCTTGTTCTTGTATAACGAAAATTTCACTGCTGGTCTATACTGTGCGAGATTGTTCAACAGTACACTCAGCCATTGATTATATCACCTTGTTCTTGTATAACGAAAATTTCACTGCTGGTCTATGCTGTGTGAGATTGCTCAACAGAACACTCAGCCATTGATTATCTCATTGTTCTTGTATGTTTGTTAAATGCAGAGCAAATATTCTAGAATATTTTAAGGGGTACATTTTGGATGCAGAATAAATCAATTATATTTTAAAAATTCGTAAAAAGAAGAAGACTGATTCCAAAATAAGTAAGGGGCTTTCATACCTACCCAAACTATGACTGCTCGCCATCAGTATTTCAAACTCAAATTATCTTGAGAATCCTGCATTACAAAGTTTTACAAGAGACCAATTTTTAAAACCTTCTCTTGTGTGAATTTAAAAAATGCTGCCTCTTCAGCATCTAGCATTTTCATTTTCAAATCAAACAGTTCTCCATAATACCCTCCTCTAAATTTAAACTTGTTATTAACATGTATAGTTTAATAAGTAGTATATTAACTTATAACCAAACACCTCTAGAGCTTAGTTATTAGGATATTAATTTAGAGCAATGACAAAAATACTATTAATACCCAATTTAAGAGCGCTTTTATTCCCAACAGCTGCATTTTTTAAACCATTTTGGGCCTCTAGCATATATATGCTCAGAAAACACAGTATTATCAGGAGACATGAAAAGTGTTTCTTGTCTGGTTCCTCAGGCTTCCTCCTCCACACCAGTGTAATAGTGCCTGCCGATGGCTGAGAGGTCCAAGCGTCGGACGTTGGATCTGAGATAGAGCAGGATTAAATTCTGTCTGTAACCTTAGCATTTTTATCAGTATCACTGGCCATGTGCTGTATCGAATCTCCCCTCATTCTATTTTATAAGATCCCACACAGAACAGTGGCCCATGATGCTAAATAAAACTTTAAAAAAATAGGTCTCTTCAATAAAGAAATGTGTGTTGAAGTGTAAAAATTGTTGTAATGTCACTGTCACTGCATCCAAGGGTGCTTTTGTGGTCTTTGCTGAGTAAGACAAATTCAGACAAACCTTACAAATGTGGGTGGTCGACGAATCCAGACCTATTGTGACCTGTATTCTGTAGTTCAGTTTTGATACTTAGTGTTGTGTTTAATTTTTATTAAGTGCATGTTTTAGAGTTAGTGAAAATCACACACAATATGGTGGTTGTGATTCCTAACTTACACGTGTCACAACGCTCTGGTATGATTTGTTTATCTTAACCTAGTTTGTAATTATGTCTTAGGTCAGTTATTACCTGAAGAAGAGATCAGACTGCAGATCTCGAAAAACAGTGTTACTGATTTTTTGCATCACTGAACGATGCCAAATGTCCTGAAAAATCCTGTTTTCTTTTACCATTTAAATATGTAATCACAATTTAAAATCTACTACTTAGTTGAGATTCCATATTGGCTTTGGCTAAAAGAAAACTACTCATTTTGAGATATAAAATATGTCCCTACAAAATCAGTATGCGGCAGCAATACTCTTCCCATCCACACTGTCTGTCTTACTCTCAATTTTTGCCTTTTCCATCGTGT
This sequence comes from Homalodisca vitripennis, assembly GCF_021130785.1. Classification (NCBI taxonomy): domain Eukaryota; kingdom Metazoa; phylum Arthropoda; class Insecta; order Hemiptera; family Cicadellidae; genus Homalodisca; species Homalodisca vitripennis. The sequence continues at coordinate 73,367,927 of NC_060207.1, forward strand.
CATGATGGCATTTTGGTTCTTAGACTGTTATTGACTTGCAAAGATGTTTTTTGTTAAACAATGGCCTTGAAGTTAATTTGTAACAATTGTTATAATTTTAAATTTGAATTTGTAACTGTAATTAGATAATTTTCCATAAATTGTTTGGTAAAAATGCTTAACTTCAAAACTATTACAATGTTTCAAATCTTGTTCAATATTTTCATTGTGAAAACTAAAATAATGGAAAGTCTCACTAACATATATGCCATTATTTCAAGGACATGCAACACAAAAAGCATGTTTAATGAGAAAGAAACATTGTATTACAAACTATGACATCACATTGTAACAAAACAATAAAATTACATGATATCACTTTAATGAGAAAGGAATATAGTATTGGCAAGAATGTACATAGAGGTAATAAGACTAATAATAAAACGACAAAACATTGTTTTAAGAAAAAAGGAACATTGTATTACAAAGATTGCACATAGACGTAATTATGACTTCATACTCTAACAGAATAATAAAATGACAGGACATCACTTTAATGAGAAAGGAACATTGTATTACATATGTAATATATATATTGCACATAGAGAAAAATATGAAACAAAATAATAGTCAGGTTACAAAAAGTGAAAAGGTAATATCATAAAAAGTAACATAACATGAGTGCTTCTACACTTCAATAAGCACTATTTTAAAATCAATGGTCCTCAATTACAAGTAGTAATAATTTATAGGTATTCTTCTTTTGTAACCTGGAAATAAAAGACCAAATTAATCAATATACAAATTGTATTTCATAAAATGAGAAGCCTAGGGTACATTACATGTTACTTTCCACAGATAACTAGCATGCATGGTACTGTCAGTTATCCATGAGCATATTGTACTGAGCACTCCCAATAAAGGATCAAAAGTGGACTGTTTAATTCAATACCTTCTACACTCACACGCTCACGCTAACTACACACATTCAGTAAATTATATCCCATTAAAGCTTTTAAAAGCTATTAGATTATCACTGTACACATTGAGCCTATAAATATTACACAAATTAGACATACAGTTTATATTTTAATAGCACAAGTCACATTTTGTTATGTATCAATGCTCAAGGCATACAAACATGTGTTCTCATCTAAACTCAAAAAAGAAGTTTGACCATTTATAGTAAAATAAACAAAGCAATATAAATCTGTACTTTTATATGTTTGGAATTGTAGTAGTCATTTTGAACTAAGTATTGTGTGGTGATATTTAGTTTAGATTTGTTGCATTTCAATCACATCTTTCTTTAATCTATGTAAATTTTAATAATGGGTCTTATGTTGAGTTTTGTTTCAAAATATTGGATGTTTACAAATGAATATCAGTTTTTACGTTTTGTAGTATTCATTATATAAAACTTAGAGTTATAGTTGATAAATTAAATTAAAGAGCAACTCAAACAGTTATACTGTACCTACAAACTCACAAGTGTTCAATGTGAGCTCCATTCGTCACACGGCACACATCAAGTTGATAGCCCAGTTCTTCCCTAACTTTGATCAATGTGTCTAGAGTGATTAATGCAACAACTGCTTCATTTCTGTTCCTAAGTTAGGTAGGTCAGCTGGTAGTGTAGACACATACACACAATCCTTTATGAACCTCCAAAGGTAGAAATAACAATACGTCAGGTCAGGTAAAAGTGGAGGCCATGTGAAACAAGCTCTGTTATTAGACCCCTTGCAGCTAATTGAATGGTCAGGTATAGTGATATTCAACCAATGGTGTACTTGAGTTATGTTAGTAAGGCAGTGCACCATCTTGCTACCAAGTTCTGTGGTTCATCTTCTTCCAATTGAGGAAATAGCCATATTTATTAAGAAATATCAATTACAGTTCCTTCACAAAAAAAGACTCATATACTTTCCGCCTAGATATGGCACACAAAACATTCAGTTTAGGGGAGTCTTGCTGCAATTATGCCACCTCGTGAGGGTTTTCTAAGCACCAGATACACACATTGTGTGTGTTCCACATATCCACAGAGTGAAATTTTGATTCTGATTTTGACGTTGCTAAGTTACTACAGATTCCGTTTTTGCAAACTGCAGAGCACAAAAATGAGCCACCATTTTTATTACAAGCGCTTTCTAACGAATGGCAGAGGAAACATTGCATCTGCATGAACACAGGTGACAACAAAAGCTTTTTGAGTTGTTCTTTGATTTTGTGTGTGAATTATAATTTTAAATTATATGTAAAACAAACGTTAAAACTCCTATATTAAATTATAAACATCCTGTATAGTAACATTAACATAATTTAAATAATATTTTTCCAATAACCAAATGTAGCAGATTTTTATGAAACTTGTGTATATAGTTTGAGATCTTACCTCATTATTAACAGTTCTTAAATAGTCTATGAAGTTTTTAAACATGTTTTTCTTTTTCTCCATTGTCATATTGAGATGAAACTGTATGAACACTCTTTAAACCTAGAGCTGCGAATTCTCCATCTCCATTCTGGTATAAATTTTTTAATGCTTTGGATTCATCAACGATTTTGAATGGAGAAGGCTCGCTCATTGGTGGCTGAAATAAAAATAAGAAAACTCATTTTAAATACTATTCCAATGGAGTAAGCATATGGAACAAGGGCACATCAGCCATAAATAACTTTTTTTTATCAATTACTTCTAGATCATTCAAATTCATACAACTCTTAGTTTGCAATTATAAAATTCTATAAATAAATTATCTGTATCATTTTTATTATTAGACACCATTTCAGCGACAATCCATTATGTTTCCATATGCCTATATGTATTTAAAGTAAACAAATCATAATTTATTTGTTTTCAGAGAAGTTTCCTCAAGTTTCAGAAAGTGTCTTCTGGAGTGCTTTGTAGAAAGTTAGGTCTTGATAAGGCTAAGCCAAATCCATAGAGGAACATGTATCATTGACATGATGTTGCCTATTGAGAAATAAGCTTTGTGCAAAATTTCAAGTTTATAATTAAATTAGTTTTGAGACATTGTGCAGACAGATAGACAGAAGGGAAGTTCTTCAAAACAGTATTCAACTAATCCATCTTTATTGAACATGTTTCCAATATGACATTGTAATAATTTGTTTACTTAACTAGTAAACCTTAAAAATACTGAATCCATAAAGAGTGGAAGTGAAAAAAACAAAACCAACTGGTTTTATAGATTGTTCACCTTAGGACATGCCGGTGCGCCCATGTCATTCTGTTTGTTAAGTTAAAAAATTTGTTAATTTAGAACAATCTCTAATGCTTAGAAAGTTAAGCATTACAAACACTAAGATTCAAAAACCTTAAATTTAATGTTTTAGAATTGAAATACAGATAATAAAACTATAGAGATATTTAATTTAAAGTTTTGGTTTGTAAGATTTGCAATCAACTTATTATTGATTAAAAGAAGAAAACTTTTTAAGTAATATTGTTATTTACCGTTAGTCACAGAGCAAAAAGAAGGACAAATGCCAACATCAGACAAAATAGGCCCATAGCTTCTGATAAAGCAAATCCCAATATGGCGTACGAGAACATTTGGTCTTTGAGTGTTGGGTTACGGGAGTAAGCGATAACCAAAGAACCAAACACAAGACCAATGCCGATACCTGAAAATAAAAATGAAATAATAAACAAGCAGACTTAATAACTAGATGTTAAATATTAGAACTACATACATTTAACAAAAAAGGGCAGTTTAGTGTGGAGGTGGCCCACTAAGATTTGAATAACACTTGATGGTATGTGCTTATGCGTGTTATAAATGCAATATACGATTAGTAAAGTTACACATTATACATTTAGTTTGGTGTTAAAAAATTATTTAAATCTGCAATTTATGTATTATTTAACCTGTAGATATTGTGAAATTTGTGTGTGTGTGTGTGTGTGTCCTTCAAGCTCAGTTGGAAGAAGTAGGTACATTTTTGACAATTGAAATATTTATTCTCATGAGATTTATATGTACTGAATATCTCAAAATCAATTTGAGATACATCAAAATGTTTATAAAAAAAGTTTAGGAAATGTTACAAGCATTCCAGAACAGTTTTAGTTTTTCCTACTAGCTTTGTGTGCCATAATCGAAAGAGATGATGTACTAAGCTGGCCACACAAATCATATCATTAGCAATTTACAAGTTAAAACTAAAATTAAATCAGTACTGTACTTCATACAAATATTTTTGTCAGAATCAAATCCGGATTACTGACGATCCACATTTTTGTCATAATTATTTTAGACATACTGACTTCATTCTGTGATGAATATTAGCAACTCGATTTCCTTTTGTTAGCAAAAAGCAATCACACTGAGACTGAAGCCTGGTGGGACTATCAATCATAAAAGCTATTTACCGTTACATCTGTAGTAGCTACCAACTATTGGAGAGAACAGTTGTATTTGAGGGGGCAGAACAAGCAGTGTACAATGTTCTCTCTGCTCTGCACTCTTTTCATACTTAGAAGCATTATTATACATAGGAAAAAGTCCTAGTGATTCCCAATACAGAACAAATATTGAATTGTAACTTGGCTACAGACAAATCTCAATTACCATACTCTTAACATCCTAATTTAGTATTAAATTATGGTTATCTTTAAATCAGGAGTTATGTTTTTTAACCTCGTTCTTTCAAAAAACTTGCAGTACCTGATTATAGGAGGTATATAGTTTACAAAGACAGCCAACAAGAAAAATTTGATTGCCAGTTCCAAGGTTAACAATTACTATATTGTGACTTTTTACAATATCATATAGTTCTTCAAACTCCAAGCGCTAACTGTCTCTATCGGGACAGTTAGAGTACCGTTCCCAACACTATTGTTTTGATCGAGACAGTTAAAACATTGGTTCACTAACTCCACTATTAACTCTTTTCATATCAACAAAAATTTCATATAATATTAATAAGAAATAAATTCTGTGTGGAAATATGACATAATATATTTTATTGATAGCTGTAACCACTAAGTCTATTGTAATTATGTCAGTTGAACGTCTGTCATCAGTCTCTTATATAATGACAATACAAGGGGATGTCGATAACGATTGAACACGTAATGCACGTCAGCTCCGTATTTTCACTTTCGTTCACCGGGATTCATCTAATTGTTTTTAGTGAGTGTCACCGGTACTTGCGGAATTTAATCCGTGGTCCTTTAAATATATAGGCAAGGTGTGTGGCAATAAAATACGTTTTAGGACATCATATTTCATGCATCAGTCGCCGCCGCAGTTGAGGTGCTGGTCTAAAGTTCAGCTTGTCTCATTATCTGGTGGTGCTGATAAGAAGCTTGTGCTCTCTTTATCTTCATCGTCTGGCTCGGCTGGCTCCAAAACAAGAACAATGGCTCCCACTGGAACTGACAAGGCCACCAAGGATTATGCGGCTGTCATCGCCGACCTTGTAGGAAAACACTTATCTTCGGGTGAAGTTTTTGGCCATCTTTTTCGGCCCGCATCACCCACGAGCTCAAGGGTATTGTAGAAGAGGCTTTGCAGGCCACGCTGTCATCAGTCAATGATGAGGTGGGAAGGCTGCAGGGGTGCTGTGATGATATGGAGTAGTACGAAAGACACCAGAACCTTCGCATCTTTGGGGTGGAGGAGAAGACAGAGAAATATATCAACTGCATTGATTATCTCTGCCAGGATAATCAGTGTGAACCTGTCTGCATCTTCAATTTCCAGGTCGCACTGGGTCGGTGGTCAGCCCAAGCCCAGTCCCGACGGTAGGAAGATATACCGACCCATTATCGTTTGCCTTGTCAGCTAAAAGGACTGGTGAACGATTTATAACAACGAAACAAAATTGAAGGTTATATACCTTGTATACTGTATACAATATGAGATTGAGTGGTAGAGAGTGGTAGGGCTTGATAGCCCTAACTCCGGCTCTTCAATAAAGGCATTTTCATTTCACTCATTTATTACTTCTAGACTTTGAAGAAGCAATGGTCAAGTGTTATGTATGTTCGTAATCACAAATAAATAGGTAATATTTTGTGAGTAATGGATTTTTATTTTTATTTATTAGTATGTGATCTACACAAGCACCAAATAATTTTTTTTTTCAAATTTTACAAAGATTTTACACATATTGTAAATAAAGGCAAGTGATGTATTTATTTTTATATTATTCTCCTTAATTAATTTCCTGACAAAAATTATGTATAATAGTAAGGCTCTAGTTTAAAAATAAATAGTATAGAAAAACAAATCTGGTAATATCAATGAGGTGGCGAAATGACTCAGCACTGGGAAAAATGTAATCAGAACTTGGAGGGTTAACAAATTTAAAGGGGATTAAATAAAAACAAGTCCAAATGATGAATATTACCTGAACCTGCGACTCCAACAGTAGCCGCACCAGCTCCAATGAACTTTGCGGCAGAGTCAATGTCCCTGGACAGAGCTGAAGTTTGGAACTGTCGTACAGCAGGTAACTGAAAATAAGTCGCTTTTAAATAAGTATAATGTAGTATACAGATCTCCTCTACCATTTAATGTAACTGAAAATAAGTCGCTTTTAAATAAGTATAATGTAGTATACAGATCTCCTCTACCATTTAATATCATTTTACTTGGAGTATTGTATTGGTAGAACAAAAAATGTCATTCAATATCTCAATACCGCACTGGCAATATTATACAAGGCACTAAGAGTGTTCTTGAATTGAGTAGACAAGTTAAATACTAATAGACTCCTTGCTAATAACTTTATATTCATCATTCTAAATTTTGTAGCATTAGTTGTTATTAAATATGGTGTGGCATAAGATTTTAAGATTATGGCAGTATAAAATAAAAATATAAACAAAAAAGGGTTATAAAGTATAATTTTTGACCCTCTGATGATGTGAATCTTTTACATAAACATTTTCCTCAAAAGGATTTTACAGGATATTATTTTGAAATTTTGTCTTAAATTATCTTAAAAATCATACCAATTCACATGAAAGTTCTAAGAAGAGTGGAGGCTGCAATTTTTTTCTTTCTAGTAATGTGCAAATTAAATATTAGATTAAATATGTTATAATTTCTTTACAAAGGACAGATATGTAAATATAGATTGCCAGAAGAGTCCATTTCAGATCCAATATATATATATATATATATATATATATATATATATATATATATACACCAAAATTTAAATGTTGGGAAATGTAAATGTTCACTACTCGATTAGGTTACAAATTTTAAACCGAGTAACTATTCCTTTTCCTAAATTAGAAGTTTACAAGCGTTTTTATACATTCATAGCTCCGAAGCTCTATAACAAATTACCTTTCGATGTTTCCTCGTCGAAAACATTGGGATTGGGTACATTCATACGAAGTTTGAAATGCTGGCTTTTTACAATTGTTGATGTAGAGCGACTCATAAATTAGATATTTTGTTGAAGACTTGTTTTATTGTATGAGTGTGTATGGGTTACATCTTTATCTATTGTGTCTAAGTATCTTTGTAGTGTGTTTGTATGTGTGTTATATGTTTCAGTAATGTATGTGTTTGTAAATTTATGTTTATGTGTGTGTATTTGTATGTATGTGTGAATGTGTATAAATGTATATGTATCTGTATGTGTATGTGTGTGGATTTATGTATATGTATGTATGTGTATGTGAATTTATGTAGTAATTTTATTTTTTATTTGTTGTGGTAATGTAATGTATTGCATTTCATTATGAAATACAACTTAATTGTGTGCTTTGTTTTAAATATTGGTATGGTTTATTCATTACTCTAATTATGTATATTTTACTCTGAAAGAGGAGCTGCCAGGCCCATCTGCCTTAAATTAATTAGTGATGGAAACCTCAACTCAGCTAATAGCTCAGAGGTGCCTATCCATTGTACTTTTATATACTTTTTGATGTAATTTTTGTGTGAACAAATTATTGTAATGTACTTTGGAAATAAAGATTCTTGAATTGATGAACAGTAACAAAATGTAATATGTTCATGCAAATTTTATAAATCTGAAAATAAATGCTTATATACTACAAGAATAATAATTGGCACCAGACACTGTTTTGAACACACCAACTTTAATACTTTAATATTAAACAGCTTTTTTTCTTTTTTTTTTTATTTAAGCCTTAATAAAAACAGCTTTGTCAAACTTAGTAGAATTTCCAATGATACCAAAAATCAAAACTAATCCAAAAGTATAAATAAGTTGGTGCAACCCAACTTATTTATAGTTCATAATATTATACCAAAATATCCACAGACATAGTTAAAATATTATGATTGAAACAAATTCTTTTAGACAGCAAATATTCAAAAACAGTGAATTTATTTACTCAATTATACCTTTTAAGATGTCACTTTATGGAGTCACACCTATTAACTTGAATTTTGTTATAAAATGACAAAAGAAGTCATATAAATAATTCTTAATGTACATTCACGAATATTAACGAAAGAACGTTGTGTATCATTAACTTTACAGTACAACGGTTTATAGCAAATACATTCACCAAACTATTTCATTAGTAAGATATAAATTTAATATTAAGATTGACATAACCATAATTACAGTATTAGATGTAGGGAAGAAATTTCACTAAGTTCTTACAGATCAGTACTTGACTAAAAAAAATAAAATATAACAAACTGTATTAATAAATATTGATTCAACACTCTACAACAAACTTTGAGAGGCTGTTATGTAAGGTGTTTATAAATGACATTTTGCTTTGTACTCTTTTCAAGATATTTCAAGAAAAATATTTAATTAAAGGATTAATTTAATTTAATTAATCTTATATTTGACCATACATGTTGAGCAGAAATGTTTACCTATTTTTTAGGATGACAAAGGGGTTGGGGTATTTTTTAAGTACACACTTACCTAAATACATTTGGATTAGTAACCAAATTTCATAATGGACATATCGAAGAATACAACAGTGAAAATGTAGTAGTTTTATAAATAAATTATAGGTAAATTACTATGCATTGTACATACACCATTTGTTACCCAATTGTACAGAATTACATTGTCTACAACATAGCCATATTTATTAGTAATGTTTGGAAATCATACATTACTTGGATGTCTTCAGTTTTACCTTAAAAATCATACATTTACTATAATGATTTCAGGTTTTACCATCGCTACTATAATAACAAAAAAGGTTTGCTGTGGGAACTAACATTATTCTATTCCTTCCATTGTTTTCTATTAACAAACAAAATATTATTAACTATGTTTGAAAAATAAAGGTTTTATAAAATACAAAGGAACATTAGTATGTGAACTGCCGACTGACACTGAAAATGGCACGCTCTGTCAGCTATACTAATATTAGACAGGTGTTATATTGAACTACCAACAAAGTTCTGAATACTTTTGTAACGATCACAGGATATGTCTTCATAAAGCAAAATATTTTTTCTCATTGTATTTTCGTCATTATGTGAGTATAACACCAAAGTCAGTAGGCAGATAGATATATACCCGAATGTCTTTTTTGGCAAAAATAGTACAGGCAGTTATATGTCCATGTCGTGTTCTTCAGCAAGTTGTATGTGGGAAAATAACTACCCTCTCGTCTTATAAGGGTTAAGTTACGTTGTTATGACACTTTTCTTGTACATATATACATATACTCTGTGTTTCATACCCTATTGAGAGAGAACAGATCATTTTATTTCTTGAAACACATGTGATCATTACAATAGCATTTTTATAATAATCACCAAGAATGTTAATTGTTGCGGTTTTATAAACACCTTATATTAACGAAACGGTTGATTACTATTCAAATATCCATTTGAGATAGTTTAAATCAAACAGCCTGTAAATAGGAAGATAAAATTGACTTAAAAAATGCATTGTACTAACTTATACAATTTTTTCAATTTGATTAAACTAAGAAAATCCAAAGTACTAACAGAGTATAACTAACCAAATTAATAGCTGCTGCTGCTGCGGGCATGTACAAATGGCTTAACTGACTGGTCAATGAGACACAACTTCCCAAAGGTTGTGTGTACATTGGGCCCAGACCAGGAACTACCTGAAACAATTAAAGAGGCAAATAGGATAATAATTAAACAAAACAATACATTTGGTTGAATGGTACATCTGCATTATCCCTGAGGACAAAGTTAGGAGGTAGAGTGAAATAATTCTTGGAATTATTTATATTTATCAGGTGTTAATTAAATAGTCCGGGAAGAAATAGTCAGTTTGCACTTTCCAAAATAACCGACTTTTTCACGAAATGAAAAGAAATTTCTCTTATAAAAGAAGTAGATCATTGGCCATTTAAATTTTTGTGGGAGATTGTTTAAAAGGATTAAAAATACTGAATTATACATTTTTTACACGTTACACTTTTTTACACCACAAAACCAACCAGCTAATACATTAACAATAGTTATACAAGTTATAAAATAAGATAAAGAGATTGAAAGTCACACTGTAAACTGGCTTTTGCCTCCTGACTTCATTGGGAAATTTCTCCTGCAGCTGTTGACAGCACTGGTAGAAAAATGCCAAGCCACATGGAATATTTCTGTTAATGCTACTGAAAACAGCAGGAAATGATTGATAATGTGTTGTTTGTCAATTCTGAAATGTCAATCTTTGAGATAGTTTATATGCATACATAGAGATGCAATATTATAAATCAGAAGCATACAGATCATAATAATACAGACAAGAGTTTTTGTGAAGATGTGTCAAAAATAAGCATTGGAATGCTCCCTACTCCCTCCAAAGATTACAAAATTGCTGATCATTCTCGATGGAAACCCTTAAGCACACCATGAATTCATTCTTTTTTGAAAACATCTCAAATGAGGCTTGATTTACTTTTTCAATGTTTTTGAGTGTTGTCTACACTGTTTCTAAATTTCATATCAAAATTTACTTTATTCCTACCCTCTATCATCACCTGAAGGCAATCGATACTTCATTAATCTTTTTTATTCATTGCCATTTTGATATTTCATTGGCTATTTCTACAGGTTTTCCAACACTTTCTCTTTGTAAGTGATTCCTTAATTCTTAATTTCTTTAATTTTTCTTTATCAGCAATAGATTTGATCTTCTTATATAATTTTCTTTTTTTATCTTCTTCAAATAATTTCCTTTCACTTTCTATCCTTTTTAGAGCTCAAGGTAACTGCTTAGAAGCTAGTTTAACTTGTGTTTTTCTTACACACACACACACACACAGACTACAATATAATTCACAGTCTCGCTGTGATATTTGTTCCAAATCCCAATTATTTTAAAACTTACTGAGTCAGTTCAATCCAACCACTGCTCATGAAACTTGCACTTTCCCATTTTTGGAACAGTTAAACACTTACATAATTACTAATGAAGTTCTTATACTGTTTCACAATCATCTTCTCCAACAAAAAACAAAATTAACTACATTTTTTAGGGTTTTGATGAAATTAGTATTTTTTACATTTAACTTCTTTGGTGAATTTTTACAAGCTTAAAAGATAAAACTATACTCACTCGTGTTATCCTGGCAGCAGTTGAGGCGACTTTAGCAATGGAGTACATGTTGCAGCAAGTTATTCTATAAAACATACGCCACTATTAAAATAAACAAAAGTACATCAATATTATACATATGCATGCCTATACAAAGTCAAAATTTAATTTGTACATTTTTAAAAAACAAACAAATTCTTATAATCTGAAAAATGTAAAAAAAATAAAAATGTATTGCTATTTCTTATGTTTTTTAGATATACCTATTTACTTTAGATGTACAAAGATTCCAGCCTAACGTAAGCCTGGAGGGTAAAAAATAAATATTAAAAAAGTAATTAGTATACTAAAAGTTGAGTTAAAAGGTGAAGTTATGCAATACATATAAATTTTCACCAAAAGATCATGTTACTATAATATAATAGGTCTCTTAACTTGGAGTAATATCAACCCTCTGGGGACGAATCTTTAGGTAATTTGGTAGCTCGCAAAAAGCTGATTTAGTTATTGAAGTTGCTACAACAGACGTTTGAAACCTGCACTGTTCACAACTACACAGTATTAAGTATATCAATATTTTGCTACCAAAGTTTCCTTTAAACATTGTTTACATTTTCCAACATCCGTTACACTTTTAGCACAAAAGTTAATTTTACAAAAGTAAATTAAATTTTTTTTATATAAACTTTTTTGTAAAAGTGAGGTTATGTACATGTGTACTTTTTGAATTTTTCATTTTAATTTGTACATTTAAGTTAAAAATCGCGTAACTAGTGTTTCCCGCATTGGTATAACAAGTGTTACAAGTCAATACAAACTACAACCAATAAAGTTTATTTTATTTATATGTATTTATGGTGAATTGAATTATGTATGCCTATTTTTGGGTCGATAAATTTAATATTTACACCTGTTTTGCGCTAATATGTACTATTAAAGAATTTTTTCATGAACAAAAAGTTATGTCAATCAAAATTCTCTTTCATCTCAGTTTACATGCACTTACTCGACCTGTTATAGGTTATTATTACTTGAAATTATTTTTTACAAAGGTCTATTAAATTCTTGTTTTTGTTTGATGTTAATTCAGTCTTCATAAAAATGTATTTTTTTCAAAAAGGTGTTAGGAAAAGAGAATACACAGATGGGGCGCTGTTACTAGAAAATGAAATCAGATCCCTAAGAAGTGGAAGTTTCACTACAAAAAGAAAGAGAAAGAGACAAAAAAAGAAGAGAAGAAATGAAAAGAAAATTAAAGTCTGGTAGTCCAAAGTTAAGAGAAAAATCAAGAGAAAAGATCAGAAATCGAGTGAAGAAATGTCAAGAAAAGAAAAAGAAAGCTCTACAACCGTTGTAGAACTCCTTAAACTTCCCCAATTAGAAGCTATAATGATAATGATGATATTACAGATGTTAACTTTTAAAATAGTATTAAAAAATTGCCAAATTCGATAGTAAAGCCTAAAGGAGTTTTCGCGATCCTCTATAAATTTCCCCTCAGGGTTGGTGTTATGTAAAAATAAGTATAAACTCTTATTTCTAAATCTATGTTTGGTGGTCCTTAGTTTAATTTTACTTTTTTAGACTAACTAAGCCATTGCTTACAATATCTAATAATTGCATTTTAAATAACTTAGTAGAATATATTTAGAAGTGTTGAAATTTGTTGAATGCTAAAAGTCAAATTATTGTAACAAAACACTAATTTTTACTATTTTGTATAATAAAAGAAAACTTAAAAATATTCCCTGTTTTTATTTTATCCCTTGAGGTTATATACTATTTAGTACAACCCATAATTACATAAACTATGTAACACCCATTACAGATGGTTAATGGAAAAATTATAAACATCAGTTGGCTAGCAATATTTCTAAGTACACATCCAATATGTTTCTATGTCCGATTTCAGTAACTCCTGTTACACCCAATTGTTGTGTATTAAACCGTAAATACTACTAGATTTTTAAAAATATTTTTTTCAAAAATAATTATTAATTTTTTTTCTAACATGAGTTTGATATATTAGAGTGATCTTGTTAATTATATATTTACTCAGTCTGAAGTGTCTCCGGCATAACACCAGGTACAATGGAGTCCCTGTGTATTGCATTACAAAAAAAATTGGTTGCTCTCAAAGAATAAATTTAAAATACTGTAATATTATTTATTTGTATTCTAATTTGAAATACAATTTTTTAATGAGAAATATTTTTTTAAACTAATATTTTATAATTACTAATTGTTTAAATTATTAAAAAATTCTGAAACATAAATTGTTTACAAAACGAAAGAACAAAACATTATGTCATGTTTCAACATTTGCCGCAAGTGGCTTGTCAAGATGGGTAAGTAATTCTGAAACATATCCCCTATATAGGAATAAAAATAATGTGCCATGTATGATGAAATATGAAACATATATGTATGAAAAAATATTATAAATGATAGAAAAAGCATTAATTTGAAAATTACCATTTGCATGGTTAAATCCAAGCTTGTAATTTTTTTAACAACATTGAACTTTGCATTTTTTGGCTTATAACAATTTCTAAAGATGAAGAAATCAGGAATATTGGAGAAGGCTAATGGTGAAATAAACTATTAAACATACTGACTACAGATAACACAGAATATGAATTTAGTGTGACTTTTACATTATGTATTACAATGCTAATGCATTTATGGTTTACAGGAATTAAGATTGCACAAAATGATAAAAGAAAAAGTGTTTTTAAAATGAGTCCATGAAAGTGTTGAAAGTACATCCAACACAAAATATCCACTACTAGCATATGTGAAATAGTGATGGAACTTCCCAGGACTGCTTGAAGAAATATGATCGTCTAATAAAGGAGGAATATGGACATTTAAAAAACTGAACACCTCGAGCTGTGAGTTTGTAAATACTGAGACTGGTGCTCACTAAACCATAACGAAGCATCTAAGAAGAAAAATGTGTGGCAAAATAATTTGATATAGATTTTACAAGTTACATTCACAGGTTATCTTATTAAATCTTGAGTTCAAATGTACAACCCACAAGAGCAGGTTCAAATATTTTAATACTGCAGCCGAGCTCGCCTGAGTGCTGTCACAGCCTGACTTCTTACAGGAGACGTTGGGACTGACCAGACATTCTGGAAAATTAATGTTTGTAAAATAATGTACCTTACAGTACTGCCTGCCCACTGCTAATGTCTACAAAAAAGCTAATTGAGATGGAACCGATTAGATTATATCTCAATATTCTACAAGGTCTGATCACAAAATATATCCAATTTAGCAGTGTTGCAGCAGCATCTTCATCAAGCATCACAATCTCCATCTAGCACTTAATTATGACAAAGCAGCAGATTGATCAATCAAAATACGAGGGCTGTTTTTTTTCCAACTTCCGATGTGGTATAAAAATAAAACTAGGGAGAGTAATTAAATAAATTTATTATCAAAAGTTAGGTACATTATTAGTTACTTTTCAACATAATCGCCATTTAAATTGAGGCATTTTTCATACCTGGGTACAAGCATCTTAATACCTTCTTCATAGAAGTTTGCCGCCAGTGATTTGAGATGGGTTTTCACGGCGTCTCGCTGCGCGTCGCATGTTCGGAAGCTCTGCCCTCCTAGCATCTTCTTCAGTTCCGGGAAAAGGTGATACGTCACTCGGCGCTAAGTCAGGACTATACGCCGCATGGTCAAAAACATCCCATTTAAAACCGTCAAGAAGACGCTTTGTCAAAGCAGCACTGTGAGGACGGGCGTTGTCATGAATGAGCACTACTCCCAATGTGAGCATTCCTCTCTTTTTGTTCTGGATAGCTCTCCGCAAACGTTGTAACATACCGCAGTATCCTTCCGCATTGACTGTGGTACCTGGCTCTAAAAACTCAACAAGCAATACACCTTTTTGATCCCAAAACACGGTGGCCATAATCTTTTTGTTGTTGAAAGTTTTTTTTTTTATTTTTTGGGTTTGTTTGGACTGCTGTTTCGTTTCTGGGGTATCGTACAGAACCCATGTCTCATCTGTCACGATTTTGATCAAAAAATCTTCGCCATCAGCTTCATAACGGTTCAGAAAAGATGTTGCTGACGCCATTTGCTGAGCTTTGTGGTCATCAGACATCTTCGGCACCCATCGCGCACAAAGTTTTTTGTAGCCTAACTTGTCAGTTACGATAGAGTATAGGGCTGACCTTGAAATCTCAGGAAACTGATTGGATAGCTCCGTAATCGTAAACCTTCGATTGCTTCTTACACTTTGGTCAACTCGATCAACGAGGTCTTCGTTTGCGACCGACTTTCGTCCTTGGCCCCCTTCATAATGAATGTCAACTCGTCCATCTTTAAATTTCCTACACCAATCACGCACTGCACTGTCACTCATAAAGCTTTCACCATATACTCGTTCCATTCTACGGTGAATTTCTGCTGCAGATAACCCTTCAGCTTGCAAGAAATGAATGACACTTCTCAACTCACACTTGGCGGGAGATTCTATCATGGTAGCCATGTTTATGTGTCGCTAGATAAATTGGAAATGGCGTCGGTTGTCCGAAAATGAGTGAGGTTGTAGTGGGAGAGGTGCGCATTCGACTGCCGCGCATTGCTGGCCGATACCGCTCGCCCAGCCATCTAGCGGCACAATCGGAAGTTGAAAATAAAAAACAGCCCTCGTACATGTGGTCTTGATGACTTTGGCGAACAGTATACAATGTAGTCTATCTGTAGCTGCTCCTTAAAAGGTTCTGTAAATTTACTTTTCTGCTCTTAACCAAAGTGGAAGTTATAAGCTTACCAAACGGCTGATTTTGGTCTTCATTAATTCCCTTAAATAATACAGATATCAAACACCAACCCCTATAATGTTATATATTGTTTTAATCAGGGTCGGTTTATGTATATAATAAATATTTTAATTTTTAAAAGCAATTAATTAAAAAACTCAAAAGTAAATAATTGTAAATAATAAAACATTAAAAGTTTTATAGTATACAAAAGATTGCAATTTCTTAGTCTTCATACAAAACTTAAAAATGCTTCATACATATTTCACTTAATATGAGTTTATGAGGCAGCACTTGTAATTGTAATGACAACATCCAAAAACTTACACTGTTCATAATATCTAGAAAGTCGTGTTAGTGACACCACTTATAACTCGAGAACGGCTGGGTTGCTTTTTTTATTTTAATGTTTTTGGATTTATCTTCATTGGGAATAGGATAATAAGTGTTAATAATGTATTTTATCAATAAAAATAATAAAAGAGTCAAAACATCTGTCATAATAATAGTGATGTGTTATAACAAAATGCTAGTGACAGTTCATGTAATGTTGTCTATGATTTGTTTTGAATCAATGCTAAGCTCACACACAATGTGTTTGTTTTGTGAAAGAATTATTCTTATTAACAATGCCACGACCAAAAAGATCTAATCTTTCCCAACAACGTTGTAATGCAGTTAGGATTCGAAACATCCAAAATTAACCATTGAAGAAGAAAAAGAAGTTGCACGAGAAGGGTGCCGCTTTAGTATAGCCAGACTATGTGCTTTTCAATCACAACAGCAAAGAGAGGCAGCCTGTGAAATGACTCAATTGGCAATCCAGAATCGCCGAGCAAACCTCAGAGATCAACAACTAGATAATTTTCAACGTGCAAGAAGAAATTATTTAAGTATTGATTGTAACCAAGCAGCATTTTGATACGATTGCAATATTTACTACAGCTCGCATGCTTCCATTCACATTGGGTCAATGGACGTTGTTTGTGAGCAGTGGCACATTGAAGTAATCTGGAAAAATGACAGGATTGTGCTGCCTTGGTGGCAAAGTGAAAATGCCAATTTTGACTCCGCTACCTGAGCCACTGCATTCATTGCTTCATGTTGAAACACCAGAATCATCAAACTTTTTAGCGAATACTTAGAAAAGGACGGATTTCTTGGTCAATGACAGTTGGATTGTTTCATATTCACCAATAATTTTATAACTTTTAAGACACATTGTAACGTTGAATATTGCAATTCAGTAAAGTCCATCAAATATATTTGCAAATATAAAACACAGTGATATGGAGGTTTTTAGCATCCAAACCTCTGATACTAATCATGAAATTACGTGCTACCAAGTTGGTCAATATGTAAACTGTATTGAAGCAGTTTGACGTATATTGCCATTCCCTATTCACCAACGTCATCTGCATTTGGCGGTGCATCTGGAGAATGGTCACTGAGTATTACAGTATTCAGTATATTGTTTTTGTATTTAGGTATTGTTGCAGCAGTGTTGCTAACTCTTGATTTTCAATAAACCAAAAGCATTTTAATTGCCGCTGTATTTTTTAAATCTTGTTTCTTAACCTACAATGTTTCATACTGTAAATGTTTTGCAACTATTTACTTCACAAAGATCATCAAATGTTCTCTTTTTACAAAGAACGTTCATTTAATAAACAGATATTGCATTTTCTGTCTCATTTTTGGTATGAGTTGATTTAATTAAGCATTAATTAATTTTTTTAACTTTGTGTTTGTTTATTATTTGCTTATTTTACGTTATTCCCTTTGGAATTAATAAAAGTTTGTGTGTTTATTACTCACTTAATGAAGTTAATGTACTTCAAGTTTAAACAAAGCATGTTTTTTGAGACTGAATTTTTTGCATATTTTGTCTCTGATATGTCCGAAATGGGTGGTGTAACAGGTCTGGGACATATTTTATTTTATTTTCCAATCCATTTTACATAAAATCCAATAAATGTAACAACTATCTTTACGCAATAAAAACATCAGTTTCACATTATTTCCTTCCTTTCCTAGAAAATCTGGTGAAATATTTTGCTAGCTGTTACTCGCTAACAAAGCGTTTCCGGACATATGTTTATATAAGCTTTTACACATTATTTTAATGAGAGGAAGCCAACTGAGAAGTTTGTCAGGTTACTCGGGGCACCCACTGGATAGTTTGATGGATTTATTTAATACATTTTCATTTTTATATTGATAACACTTGCAAAAGAACATGTTTTATGAAAATTGACATTACTCTGGTAACATATTATATTACAACTATATAATACTTTTTCCATACATGAAACAATATTATATCACATCAAAAGTTAACAATAAGATATTATGTATCAATAACAAGTACGGGTACAAAATTATGTAGCATAACTCATCATTTTTATGAATCCGGAAAGCATAAATTTGTTTACACGTCAAACTCTGTATCTTCAAAGTTAGAAGCAATTTTCAAATTTTCTTCTAGATCAGGATTGGTTGGGTGTATTGTCAAGTGAGATCCCGTGTAAAAGTTCCAGCACTTGATTCCACTATCCAGCACTTTTAAAGGCCCTGACTGAGGAAAAGATTGTGTTTGTCTTCAATGTGGAGGTATGTATAAAAGTAAAAGGTCACTTAAAGAATGAATGCAAGGCCAATCCATATTGTTTTCTCGGGAAGGAGAATAATGTGAGGCCAGCTGAACTCCAGACCAGTTTGCCGGAGATTGGAACTTGCTTTGTTTTCTGACAAGCTTTCAAACTCAAACTCAAAAATCTTTATTTTTACAGTTTTTCAACCATACAATAGTGTCAACCAAAAATAAACGAAGTAATCCAGTACAACAGTAATTACATATGATTATCACATTGCACATTTCTATGGGTTACAATAAGAAAAGAGCTATCTACAACTAGCTCGTTCCCATACCTATTTACATTCAATTCGTCATCAGGACAAGAAATCCCCGATGCTGTAACAACACCGCTGTAATAGAATTTTCTTTACTCCGTTTCCGAAAGAATTGAAATTATTCTCTGACTTGAGCTCCCCCGGTAGTGCATTGTAAAGCCTGATCCCATTATATTTAAGGTGGTGTTCATAAAAAGCAGTTTTATGCCTAGGAACAGAGATTTTTCCCGATTCCCGGAGATCGTAGATGTGTGGAAGAGTGTCAGACTTGAACAAAGGTAAGTTTCTATGGACATACTTGACAACATGTAGAATGTAAATGGATGGAAAAGTTAATATGTTGTTGTCAGTAAAAAGAGGTTTGCAAGAAGAACGCCATGATTTCCCAAATATTATTCTAATTGCTTTCTTTTGAAGCTTGAATAATACTTTGGTCCTTGTGCACTCAAAGCCCCAAATTTCAATGGCATATGATAAAGAAGGATACACAATGCCATAATAAGCAGCTAGTAAGACATCGGTACCAGCGAAAGCAGACAGGCGCCTCAACACAAAGATTCCCGAGCTAATCCTTTTACAGACCGCATCAACTTGCTGAGCAAAATTAAGACCTCTGTCAACGATGATCCCAAGAAACTTAATGTTAAGACATGGTTCGATTGTATCATCACCAATTTGAAACATTCTGTTATCATCACCGACAGAACTCGCAATCTTAAAGTCAACGACTTTAGTTTTTTCACTGTTTAAGAGTAAGCGGTTCTCCTGAAACCACTGCATTAAAGCACCTGTCTCCTCATAAATAGCAACCTCAAGTTCATTGTGATGCCGAGCTGAAATTGAAAAGGTAGTGTCGTCTGCAAAAAGGCAGACTTTTCCTCTAGTGACCTGTTTGGGTAGCTCATTCACAAAGAGAAGGAAGAGAATGGGACCAAGCACTGACCCCTGGGGAACTCCCCTAGAGACCAATGCCCGTGATGACCGAACCGATGTTAGACAGCCACTGCTATCCACATAAGGTATTTGAACCAATTGACCTCTTCCACCAAGATAGCTAGAAATCCACGAATGAGCGACACCTCTTAGTCCAAGACAAGACAGCCTACGTAACAGGATGTCATGATCAATCATGTCAAATGCTTTTGACAAGTCGAAAAAGATCCCAGTACTTTTCAAGCCAGAATCCAGGGACTGAACCACAGAAGAAACCAAACAATGCATGGCATCAGATGTCGATCTATTCTTCATAAACCCAAACTGATTCAAAGAAAACACCTGGTTTGAATTCATGAATGACAGGAGTCTTGTTAGGAATATGCGCTCAAACACCTTAGACAATGTGGAAGTGAGCGAGATGGGCCTATAGTTGTTACAGTCGTCCTTCTGTCCCCTTTTATGAACTGGTCTTATAATTGCATTTTTTAGTGATGAAGGGAACTGACCCAGGTTGAATGACAGGTTTATAAGATACGTAAGAGGTTTGACTATTGCATCAGCGACATGCTTCAATAGCTTTGGAGAGATTTCATCAGGTCCAGCAGAACTTTTAGGCTTTAGAGATCTAATTTCCCTCATCACCTCTTCTTCTGAGGTAGGAAAAATGAAGAGTGTTTTACTGATCATTTCCGGCTGTACAACTCCGTGCGACGACCCAATACTACTGCCTGTAGACATTGGTTGACCGATACTGGAATAAAATGAACTAAACACTTCAGCCACCAGATTGGGTTCCACCATCCTGGATCCTTTCTCGTCAGACAGATGGATAAAATAAATTCGCTCACTGTTGGATGATTTAAGGTCCTTGATGATTTCCCACGTTGTCTTTGTTTTGTTGGTAGACTTCTGGATCCTATTTAACACAGCATCAGACTTGTGCTTACGAATCTCCTTTTTGTACATCCTTCTCAGTTGCCGGTATTCAGATCGGAGAGGGTGAGCTGCTTCTAGATGATTCGAGTCAGAATAGAGAGAATGCAGCTGATCCTTCATAGATAACAGTTGTGGAGTAAGTTTAGGTTTCAAAGTTGAGTTTCTACCTTTCATAGACTTCCTGAGTAAAGGGAAAGAAATATCAAAATAATATTTCAACTTATTCATGAAGACATCAAACAATGTATCAAGACCACCCAATTCAAAAACTTCACTCCAAAGCTCCCTTTTGAGATGAAAGTGGAAACTACGAATATTTTGCGGTGTGAATTGACGTGATAACCTGTACAAAGGGCCAGAGTTCAAGTCAGCGACAGAGAGGTTAAAAGTAGCTAACTGACCATGATGATCAGATAATGCGGTTAACACAACCTCACTGTTTACCAGCCGATCATCTATGTTAATAAAAATGTTATCAATCACAGTCTTAGAGTTTTTTACCTCTCTAGTGTAGGATGTGATTGTATGACGCAGATCAAACGAGGCCATTGTGTGGAGAAATCTTTTACACCATGATGACGCAGATGACAAGTCTATATTAAAGTCGCCTACAACAACTAGGTGTTTTTCCTGATAAAAAACACTGTCTAAACAATCACTTATACTGCTCAGGAACTGTTCGCAATTATAGGTAGGAATCCTATAAACAGCTAAGACAAACATAGATTTGCCGCATGCCAGTCTCACCCTGGCACCAGCCATTTGGCAGAAGTCTTCAACGCAAAATCTAGACACATCAACAGCCTCCGACTCAATGTGGCATCCAGTCAATATGCAGACTCCACCTTTTAGCCGGGCCTCACGACAGTATGATGACACAACCTTGAAGTCAGGTAAACTAAAACAATTAAGCTGCTCGATAGTCAAGTTATGTTCAGTCAAACATACTACGTCATGACTTTCACATTGAAGATGGATCTGAAGTAGATCGGCATTAGATTTAAGGCCACAAATGTTTTGGTGGAAAACAACAATTGGCCTCTCCCGGCCATCCCTGGCATGACCATTCGAAGCAAGGGAAGCGCCCGTTAGGTATTCAGCTCTCGGCCCCAGCTCTTCCATAAAAAATTATTTTGTACTGATGAATGGGTCCAGACTCCACTTCTCACCACCGGATAGCAGCTCGATCTAGGTTTTGATAAATTTGGCTTAAGATCATTACTGCTCGACGACCCGCTATAGAAGGGTTTTGAGGCACCAGACACCCGCAACTTTCCATCTCGTTTTAAGTTGGAATTATACCATGTTCTAGTCATGAATCGTTTGTCCATACTGTTTGAGGACGAATTTAAATGGTTTCTTTTATGAACAACAGGTTTGGTAGATAAAAGAGCTCCGCGACTTACCGCCCCCCGAGGCCCGAGCGCACCCAAAACGAGGTCCACGATTAAGCGTTTCCCCGCCATATTAAAGTGTAGCCCGCGCCCCGCGTAACAGCGCCTCGGAACACCTTCAAGAGATATAAAAGTTGCATGTCTATGTGAGTCCACTAAAGTTTTAAGCTTTCTATTTGTTTCGGAAATGAGGGGATTCACACTTGTATTATTATATCGTTTAGGTATGCCCAATATTACTGCATTTGTATGACTAAGATTATTCATAAGATATTCGAAAGAGTCTAACAGGTTATCACAGCAGTCGGGGATGTTATTAGTTCCAGCCATTACTACAGCATAGTCATTATTCGTCAAGGTTTTAACGACATGGGTGCTGCCATCAATTACATCTTCAAGTTTCCCCCCTGGCTTTATCATAGCCGTTACTACGTACTCATCATTAGTGGCAGCGTTTAGACTGTGACCAACGGTGCGTCCATGAGAGTCACTTAAAATGAGCACCTTATGACTAGATTTTACATGCTTATCAAGTTCACTGGTAGACATACACTGTAGGATTGTCGTAGAGTCTTTTTTAGGATTAACAGCATTAACAGATTTCCTGGATGGCAACACCTTCGTCAAATCCTTGAGGACCATAGTACCGTTTTTGATTTTAGGACAAAACGAATTATTCCGAATAGTCTTAGAAAAATAAGAGTTACTTTTTGACTCATCGGAATTCATGCTATTTGTGTTATGGCACAGTGTTTCCTCGCATTGGAGTGCAGAATAAGAGTTATAAAGTGTCACTCCTCCAGCTAACTCTGTCAAATTTTGAAGCTTGGAGCTCTTTTTTGGACTTCTTTTAGACTTTTTAGGTTTCTGAATTTCCCACCGACCACACTCAGAGCGAAATAGAGTGAGTTTAGGAATCAAACTCTCACTTTTGTTCGATTCTGTTGCTTGACTACAATGTGTAGAAGGAAAGGGTGTCTGAGTGTGCTCAGGGGAAGAGGCAGTGGTTGTTTCTATATCTGTAGATGGCTTGGAACTACTTGTTACAATAATAGGCTTTGATACAAAGCATTGACAGTACCATTCATAGAAACGCATTGCAACTTTAGGTATAACGTAAAAATTAAGGATAAACTTAAGATTTACAATGAGGTTGATCCCACATTCAAAGTCATTACGCTGTTGAGCACAAGGCATTTCAACGAACTTGGACTCACAGACACCCAGTTTGACAGACAAAGTCTTTGCATGCACCTGGTTTAGACATTTAGATGAATCAAAATGAAATGACAACTTATTGACGTTATCAACCAGCAGTAGACTCCAGTGTGAAGCACTGTCGTCGGTCAAACCTTTGGTACTATCACTAATACAAGCAAAAATATATGTTCTTGCATTAACTGACAACTGTGCAAGGAGAGACTCAGTATCTTCCATGCAGGATAGTTTCAAAAGATGTGTTACTGAGGGGTCAATTATTAAAATATCATCTCTATTCAAAAGACTTTTGTCACAAGCATCGATAAAATATTTTAAGTTACCATCATCCAGCCAACGCCTTTTGTCCCAGTCATTCGATTTACTTCTGAGATTGTTCAAACTGTTAACCAAACCATCTCTACAACTAGTCAGTTCATCAGTTTTTGTTTTGAGAGCGCTCACCTGCGAATCGAGGTCATCAATTCGCTCAGACAGTGACAAATTTTCAGCTTCCAAATTTTTTGATTTCAGCTGGGAAAGTTTCAACTTGTCGTTCAAGCTGTGTCTAACAGCACCCTGCAATACTTCAATCTCAGCTTGAGAGATATCAAGGGTCTTGAAAGAATCATTTAAATAATTTATTCTAGACTCTTTTTCGGAGTCCAGTTTGGCCTTCAAGAAAGCTACTTCACAATTTAGTTCATTGTTAATAGACTTTAGTGAGTTACGATTATCAGCTATTTCATCATAAGCCTTAATTAATGCACCTAGTGCAGACAATATCTTAGAGAGGTTAACATCGGCAAAATTTACAGATATACAGTTTAGTTCAGACAATAATGACAGAACTACCATTTCCATTTCGTCATCGAGATTTTTTGTATTATTTACAATTAAGTCCACACTTGGCATTTTCATCAGGACATCCATAATATTCCCTGAAAATTATCAATATGGCACAGTGGTAATATATTAAAAGAACCTATCTTAATATTGATAGTTAATTAACAATGGACAACTAATTATAATACAAAATATAGCAGTCCAATAATGAGTATGGTCGATCCAGGTACAGGAACGAAGAGCCGTGAGTTTTAAGAAGGCAATGTACTCGCAGGGCTATAGCGTAGTTGCGTCACCAAAACTGAAGGCGCAAACAGCAAACCTGACGGTGGGCAGTACTGGAACTGGGTGGCCACGACCAGACGCTGACACAGGTTAGTCGCGGGACATTACAAGCCGGCCGGGTTATGTTGGTTCTGCTGGCTGTCGGAGGACGCACAGAGCTGCGCGACGAAGCGTGCGCTGTGGCTTCAGACGCTGCCTGCACGTGAAATGTTAGTCACGCCGCTTCAACATTCAGCTACTCACTCCCCCCAGCCGCTGATGTGATGATGAAATGTTGCATTCCGACAGTCCAAAAAATGTTTTAAATACAACACCACCACAGAGCACTCATTAAAACTGTTCAAATATAAATTTTAACGAGGAGCACCAATTTTCCTGTACGGCATGCTTGAGTCAGGACTACCAACCATCAAATGCAAAACAAAAAAAGCGATGTTGCGCATTTTACTGGCGAACAATCACAGTAGTCAATTAACTGATGTTTTGTTTAGATCGAACAAGGTTGGATAAACACATAGAACTTCTCATCATCAGCTAGCAGTATCGAAATAAGAATGATTCAGAATGACCTCGAAACAGCAGCCATTTAGACTCCAGATACAAGACGTAAGTTGCCTGTCAAAAGGCATGGCACTGGAAGGGGGATTCTTTTCGGTGTGATGTGCGGATTTTACTCTGGTAAGCTGCTATTTCAATTCCAACGAAATTATCCTAGACTTCCAGATAAAGACTGATAATTTGGAGGACACTTTAAGAACGTTTGATGGTAATGTCATGGTTGCCGGTGAATTCAATGCAAAAGTTTTGAAGTGGGGTTTGACCCATACAAATACCAGAGGAAGATACATTTTTGAGATGATTGAAAGACCAGGACTGATGTGATCAACAAGGGGAATTTATCCACTTTTCATAGGCCGGAGTATATGCAGACAATACCGGAAGTTACTTTTAACAACAAAGACATTTGCACATAATATTGTAGACTGGACAGTAAGTGAGGACTACACTGGTAGCGATCATCAGTATATCACTTTCAGTTTGCAGTTCGCCCGAAAGAATGATCTCTTATGTCTTTCTGTGAGTTCATCCTCTGCTGTTGGAACATGAGAAAAATTGTTGCTTTTGGAGGTCCTCGAGACAAGTAAGAATGAGGTACTGGATGGGCAGGCAAAGTCAAAGACCTGGTGAAAGCAACCATGGCGTTATTATGGAGGGCCTGCGATACCTCCATGCCCAATAACTCGATACCACGAGGGAGAAAAGCCTCGTATGGTACACAGATTATATAAAACTGGCTACTATATACAAACTATGGGGAGTGCACAATTTACTTTGACTGTATAGTTTGATCCCACATTTGTTGCATTTTCCCTTTATGTCTTGACAAAAAAAACAGCTGACCAGGCCAAAGTACCATGCCTCATCAATACATAGGTTTTGTTGCAGGTAGTACACAGACTTCATTTTGTTATTGAAGTAATCAAAAGGAACTGGACTTGAGTGATTAGATGGATCAGGATGGCTTTCGAAATTCAAGCAACCTAAGATAGTAAAAAATCAGTCTCGTGACATAAAATTTGGGAAACAAGGAGGGAATAACTTATTTGTATTCCAATAATCTTGGAGTCTGGGCATTTGTATTAAGCCAATGTATTAAATAAGACCAAGAAAAACCAAACCTCTTCGATAGATATAACAACCAACTCAAGAGCTGGGTACAATATGGGACCCACAAAAAACTAAAGTACGTACTTGTTGGTTGCCTTAACAATTCCTTCTAAAAAAGCTACGAGGGTAATTCGGAAAGTAAGGTCCGGTTTTTTATTTAAAAAAACCACAACAGATTTTTTTCAAAAAAACTTGTTTTTTTTTATTCCTGACATCAATCACTATTTTTCTACATAATTTCCACTTTTGTTTAAACACTTGTCATAACAATCTACAAGTTTTTTAATGACGGTGTCATAGAAGTCGGCCGCCTGCGACGATAACGAGTCTTGTACTGCTTGTTTCACCTCGTCATCAGTGTCGAAGCGCTTCCCACCTAGGAACTCTTTTAGGTAGCGAAACAAGTGGAAGTCGCTCGGCGCCAAATCTGGGCTGTATGGCGGGTGTTCTAGCTGTTTCTAATCAAACGATTTGATGAGATTTTGGGTTTGGTTGGCAGAGTGGGGTCTCGCATTGTCATGCAGCAACGAAACTCCAGCTGTCAATAGGCCGCTTGTTCTGTATTGCTCGTCTAAGGTTAGTCAGAGTGTTGCAATAAGTGGCCACATTTATTGTTGTTCCTCACTCCATGAACTCGACTAGCAATATCCCACATCTATCCCAAAACACTGTCACCATAACCTTGCGTGTGGACAATGTTTGTTTTGCTTTCACTTTAACCGGTGATGCCACTCCATCGACTGGCGTTTCGTTTCTGGGATTATGTGAGAAACCCATGTCTCGTCACCCGTCACAATGTTTTCTAAAAGGTTGATGATATTGGATCAAAAATTCAAGAGCAATACCCATTCTTCTTTTTTTGTGTTTCTCAGTAAGCAGCCTGAGAACCCAACGTGAGCACAATTTGCGAAAATCCAAAATTTCAGAAACAATTTTAAACAATGTGGTTCTACTCACGTTTGGAAATTCTACTGCTAATGAAGAAACAGTAAATCGCCGATCTTCACGAATTTTTTCATCGACGGCTTTCACCAAATCTTCGGTGATCACTGACGGCCGACCAGATTGTGGTTCGTCACATGGTCATTTTCCCGTCCATCTTTAAAAGCTTTCACCCACTTCCGCACTTTGCTGTCACTCATTGCATTTAGACCGTACACTTCATTTATCTGTCGATGAATATCTGCTGCTGAAACGTTCCTTGCTGTCAAAAACCGTATCAAAGATTTTAGTTTTATGAGGTTTTATTTTCGTTATTTTGTGTGTCATAAATATAAACTTTACGAGTCTCGAATACGTGCAATAATTTTACAACTCCAACTGCCGGTGATTTGAACGTTAGTTCCTAGCCTAGACCTAAATTAGTTTATTTGCTCCATAAAACTCTTACAATTCTATACACACGTTTCATAAATATTTCTATGTGTATGATGATCAAAAGTATGTTTTTAATAGTTAAAACGGTTTTATTTTTGCTAACTTCGGATTGTTCGACCATTTTTTAGTTCAGCCAGGGGTCTGGTCGTGAGGTGGCCGAACAAGAGGGAATCTACTATAATTATTATTCAGTTTTGATGAAGTATTTGATCTCATGTGAGATGCTGTTAGGCAAAACCTACATGGTGTGCCCAGGTGTTTCTGTGAATATTATATGTGATGCAGTCTAGGAGACCAGGCGTTTCTTGTAAAGGGTAATATTTGTTTGCGACGAAAAAGAATCGGCCAAGTACTAGTAGGTCAGTGAACACTAGTTACCCAACAATAGTGACACAGAACGTAAGTAGGTTGTTGGACTGTCAAAGTTACATAATTCATTCATTAAGTTTTGAAGAAAACAATTCTGATGAGGATTCCAACTATGTACTATCGGGAGATGAAGCTACTACAAGGGATCCTGTTTCCAGAAGAATCATCAGAAGATTGAGCACTACTATATCATGACCAAGATGAGTATCCTCTACCAATAATTAATTGTCTTATTAGTTACATCTGTTGTCATTCTGTTTTGGTGTATGCATAATTGATTTATTATGATTTGTTTTGGTCATTAGTAATATGGCTGATGAAGGTACACTAAATTTCAGGGACAAACAAACCAAATGATTTGAAAGAACTATTAGACCAAGAACGGGAACCAGTGTCTAGTAAAGATAAATTTAACAGTGATGTTGGTGACTTTAATGAATTAGGTTGGGAAATTTATGATTATGAACTATAATGCTAATGAATTAGATAAGTGGCTGAAAATGTTATTAAATTTTGTACGAAGTTTGACAATTCATAAAAAATAAACATTTCTTAAGCCACTAAAACTATTAGGTAAGTACAAATGGATATTAGGTAAGTACAAATGGCGGCATCTAGCCAACCTGCTAGGAGATGTGCTGTGGAAACATTTTTACATCGTGAAAGTGAAAACATGACAGATTACACAGGTCAATATAACTATACTTACCAAGTGCAATGAGTTTATTATATCCTTCAAATTAAGTACAAGCAAATGATTTACGTTGCTTTAAATTTAAAAATTAGACTTAGTCTTCTTGCACGTGTGACAAAAGACAGCAAAATACTATTACCTTCCCTTATCACAGACCAACAGTAACAAAGAAAGGATGATGCAATGTCGTTTATAGCTTACGAAATAGAGGAAGGAAGTGACAAACTAGCAAAGAGGTTCGAAAAAGAGTACAAACTATTTGGAATATACATACCGTTGATTATGTATCTGTCTTAAAGAATCAAAACCAGTACTTAACTTACTTTCCTTTTTGAAGCAATTATTTTAAAATTTTAAGTTAATTACTTCATCCGCGCGTTCCAGTAACCTCTTTTCAGTCTATTTCAGCATGTTTACTTATTATTTAATTTATTTGTAATTCAATTACTCTGCATAAAAAAACTTTTTTTTAACTAATATTAAATGAAGAATAAAACTAAAAAATGTTAATTCACTCAGCTGCTCTAAACAATGGGTTATTTTTCTATGTATATTTGGTTATATTGTCCTTATTCATCTTCGAACTGATATCACCCTAGCTGAGTGATTCACTTGTTGCTAACTCTTTGTGATCAGGAGACCACTAATGTTGCAAAACTCATCTCTCGTTCAGTTCACATGGAGTTACAGGTGGTTGTCCTCTCAGCTCGCCGGGCCACGTATCGTGGGCGGCTATGAACTGTGTCACTACTCGGCGCTTGCGTAACCACGTAGGTCACTGTAACTTTTTAAATAATAATCGGATTTAAATAGCAAAATTTGACCTTCGGCTCTATAAAGTACTGAGATTTAAATTAAATTTTCAAATAATTTACAAAATTTATTAGCTTCAAGGTTAAAACGTTATCGATTGGTTATTTGTAATATGCTTATAACGAATCGAGTAATATATAATCTAAGTTAAAGGTTGATTTGTTTAAAAAGTATTATTATTTGCAAAATAAAAATTTTAATAAGTCTCAAATTGGTCTCTAGTATTAACAATGTATAAACTCGTTTCCATATTTTGAGCATCGTTTCCACCACTAGTTTAATGCATTAATAATATGGACTATACCAGCTTCAGTTACACTAACACTAGGATAAAAATATAATTCTGAACTATGTTGACTATAGCATGTGCTGCAAATAGAGATATATTAATTTACTTACTTATTTGGCCGAGAGGTTGCAGCACTTTCCAACCACTACTGGATAAGGATTGAATTTTATAACTGCGTAATACATGTAGTGGCCTAAAGGGAAAACAGCGAGGGCCACTAAGTGTGGTCCACCGAGAGCGGAGAGACAGATTATAATAATCAGGTTACATTTAATAACTCTTTAAACAATACGGTATAATTTTATCAGCAAGTATAACGTATAATATTATACTCTTTACTATTAGCATACTTTAATGTTCATTCTTGTTTTCTCATTTACGTAAAGCTGTGTAATGTACCCTGTTATAGGAATTAATGTATCCATGTTTTCAGTGGTACCATCAATGTCAAGAATAGAATGTGTTTTTACCTCTTCCATAGCCTAGAGACTTTATGTAACAGCTTTGACTTTATAAGAGAGTAGGCCTTGCTAGTAACAAAAAATTAAAAGTAACAGTAGGCGTATATGAGAAGATTGTTTATCTGATGCTAAATACTATTGCAATTTGAGTAGTTATGAGGGTTTGCACTAAAATTAAAAATAACAGTGGGCCTATATGAGAAGATTGTTCTTCAAGTGCTAAAATTCATTGCAATTTGAATAGTTATGTGGTTTTGCGTGATCTAGTGGCTAGCAAAATAAACAGTGATTATTATAGAAATTTATTAAACCTGTAATATATTAAGTAAACTCTCAATAATAAAATATATCCAACATTTCACTTTTGAAAATGGGTTATTGCTATGAAATTCAAACTTATTACAAATCTAAACAAAAGGTTCAGCATGATACCGCTATCTACAAATCGCCTCATACAACGTCTGCCACATAACCCCTATCTAGATGCATGATCTATATTCTTTTAATCACTGCCTAATGGAGTGGTCACAAATTCAGTTTCCAAGGTCATAAAATGTTATACATCTTAAATTAGTTATAAATCAAGTGCAATTCAAAACCACCATGGTTGAAAAGTAGGCTTAAAATACTATATAATTATGTAAAAAGCGACATTCTAAGTATATTCTAAAAACTATATTTATTTTGAAACTATTGCAGGTTAAACGAATAGAACAGAAATCCACACAATTGCAGTCTTTTTTTAATAAATTAAGAACAAAATACACATTTTGAACACTGTACAGAAGATTTTTAATAATGATAGTGAATAAATGTTCTAAAGGTATAACATGGCGGGTTACAATAACTGAAGCAAAATCTTCCAATAAAACTCAGTTTTTAAAGCTTGTAAGCTTGACGAATCATGAGGTCAAAATAGGCATCGTGGTCAATTGAGGCGCTTATTCCAGCATAATAGTTTAGGAACTCTTCTTCTGTCACCTAGAACAATTGAATTGCAAATGTATTTAATTTTTAGTTGATTTCCCAAAGAAGTATAGTTGTAAAACGATTAAATAGTTGTGTTTTCATGAAAAAAAGACAAATCTCAACGCTACTTTAATAACATTCGACGTGTTTGACGCCATTTATGAATAATTACGTGTTTTCTGAACATCGAGCATATGTCGTAGGTAAATTATAACATAAATAATTTTTCGCATTATTTTTTCAATAAGTATCGTATATTTCTGTCCGGCTTATTGTAAAATGTACGTACTGTACTTGTTTATATAATGACAATTCCTTGAATGACTTCATCATATTATACGACAACCATAATCTCCGTCCGGTAAATATTTATTTTCAATTTTGTAATTTAATATATACTATTAAATTTGTTTGCTCCACAAAGAGTGTAAAATAGATGTACTGTACTACCAACAATCAAGATCCCATCACACCTTTAGATAAAGATGGAACTTCGTATATTTTATTGGCTAACCGTTTGCAAAGCCTATCCCTTTAGGGATTTGAAAAATGTCTTTCCTGACGTCTGTCCTCATATATCGAGGACTAACTAGTTTATAGACTTGATGTTGCATGAAGCTTCATTTCTATATAAGCAAAATGTGGTTGATGATGATGCATGTCACCAGTGCCGGTTTTAGCACTACTAGTATTATGTTACGGGACACGTATTGTGGCTTACTCTTACCTTGTAGACTCTTGTTCTTGTTATCACAATGCCAGTTTTAATTGTAGGCCTAATAATTTATTCAATTCAAAATTATTTTCGATTGGTTTGTGGTTTTAAATAGAAGATTAGTGTACTTAAATCATCACATTTTATGGAGAGGTGTGGAAATTGAAATAATTGGCGGATCTGATCTTCACGGATTTCAGAATGTTTAAGTCGTTTCTTTAAAAAATCAATCCCTTAATCTATTTTAATCAATATCAGATTAATAACTTATCAGTTACTATCAGCATGGTATTGCCGAGTATAAAAATATTCACATTTGATTTATATTTTTTCCCAGATCAGTTTATAACAAAATATTCCATGGTTTTATTTAATGAACTGGATACTTAAATTCATGAAACGGATTACGAAATATTTATTTAATTTTTTAAAACTATTAACATTTGAGTAACAGTTATCTGTTTTTAGCATTGGTAAAGGACACCATTTCAAAATTTAGTTTATTCCCTATAAATTTGATTTGAATTATGACATTGTTATCGGTAGCCAATATTACCTTTCCATCGCCATCCTTCTCGAAATTTAAGAGAAACTTCTTTAATATTTGTTCTTCCGTCTCCTCACCACTTTGATACTTGGGGTGTGCTTTAACAGAGTAAACGTTCTTCAGGTCCTCAATTGTAATTACTCCGTCTCCAGTCTTGTCTAGTTTTTTAAATGCATCGTTAACAGCTTTCAATCTGGCGTTACTCATGGGCGGCTGAAATTAAATGCACTATTAATTAATATATAGATCATACCTTATCAACTATTAAATGTCTTAAAAAGGTGTGTGTTGTATTACATTTTTAAATATCTATTTTTGTTTGTTTTTTATTTTCTAATAAATAGGCCTATAATTACGTAAACATTAAGCTTAGTAATTAACTTAAAATTTAAGTTAGTTGTCGTAATTTTAGTGTCTGATAATATTATAATTTATGAAAAAAATTAAAATTAAACTCATCCCAAACAAACTGTACGTAAATGAATATTCAAATTTTCTGTAGCTTTAAACAAATTAATTAATTTCAATAATTAAAAAAGTAAGTATGTAATCAATTGAATTAAAGGCACTTAACTACCATACTTCCACGTAAAAAACAAATTTAGAATATTTTTACAATTAACTGTTAAAAATAATAAATTTCAAGTCAGATATGCACCTCTTGGTTGAGTCAATACTAACAGATAGGCTACATGACCAAAACATGCCGTGTTGCAAACAGATAATAACTATCATGTTTTAATTTCAATCGTAAGTAAAAAAAAAAAAAAAAAAAAAAAAAAAAAAAAAAAAACAATATATAAAATATGAAATATGAGAATGAATGATTTAAAATCAATAAAATAATAATATGTACTCTAATTACATTGAAACTTGTATTGCTAAATATCTAACACAACTTACTCAATTTTTATGGTCTAGTTTCAAATGATAATATTTGCTGCTCAGTGAATAATATTTACTATGTAACAAATACAGGATATTAAATATCAACTCGGTAGTTTGTTCTGTTTCTGTATCGTAGCTCTTCCTTTCGTATGTCTACTACATAACAAGTCTTTATACGTGTATTATTCAGTGATACTTGTATTAGGTAACGGCGAAAAGATTGTAAAGGTTATTCCAATTTTTCAAAATTTTGCAGTGACAAGAAATTGGTAAAACTACGTTTCGCGATCTGTAATCTTTGATTCTCTACCTTAGGTAGATTTATTTATTAGATTGTATTTATCACATCGCTATGGTCATATATTTAAACGTAGTGTTAACATTTTTATATAATCGAACAATTTCAACTGTCTGAAAAAATCCTGATATCTTCACAGAATAGAAAATGTTCCAAAAACTTTTGATAGACAAGATTATTAATATAACTTATATTATTTGACTTTTAGGAATTATTTCCTTTATAGGCCTAGTTACGTAAACGGTTCAATCCTAATAATATAAATGCGAATGTGACTTTGTTTGTTTCGCGTAAACAATTCAGCCGGTTATATTGACAATTTACACGGACATTTTTAGGGTCCCCGGCCTATTTTTATTTCAAAAATCCCTTCTGGCTACGTCCCACTGGTCTCTAAAGTAGCGAAATATCCCATATTGGTCTCTCAAATTGTAGAAAGTTTTTGAAAAATCCTGTTAGATGTAGTCAACTATTTTGTGTACACGTTGTTTTATGTCAGTACAACCGTATGTTTAATGAATATAACCATTATTTATAATTAAAGTGTCAAAGCATAGAGTTAGCTTGATAAAGACAACACCCTTTATTTCAACATCTTCTGCAACCACTGTTGATCACAGAGTAAGAAAATATCCGGATAATAAAATTAAGTTTTCGTAAAAACATACTTTTAACTGTACATTTCAACAAATATTAAGTATGCAGTGCTTGGTTAGTACTGTACTCGTAATGCAGGTATAAAAGACATAGTTACAATCTCATTTAAATACTGTTATAAAAAAGCCATCTTGGTTTGTCTCTTGACAGACGTAGGCTTCTCAGACATGTGTATGTACATACAATTTCTTTGTCGAGAAACAAGGCAAAATAAACTATAGACCATCCTCATCAACCATGTAAATGAGCCAGTACAGTGTACAGTGTATAAAGTCTGCGTGTGGATGATGTTTATTATTGATCACCACTATTATCATAGCCGGCATATGGCTGTGTCTCTATTATCAGATGGGAGCACCTGGTCCCTGATCACGTTTGTCCTGTCACATCCACTATTCCAGCCTGAACTATCAACATGCAACACTTTTTAATTTCTTTGATAACACAGATAATAGTAATTATATGTCGGGCATTTTTATTATCGAATTGAAATCTACAAAACGTTCACTCTATATTCATAAAAATTCATCGAATGTTTGCAATTTATAGCAGAATACTAGCAGCCAATATACATAACATAATCGATGTTGGTACAGCAGTTAAAAATTGCAATATAACTTGTTATATCATCAAACAGTAAAATAAATTTGAAGTAATAAATAGCAACGTAAAACTGTCTTTCCATATTCCACCACAAAGAATTATAAAAGTTTCGTGTATGAATTTTAGTTTGTTCAGTATTATTCTCATATCCACTTTAATTTAAAAACTTATAATCGAAACCCAAAAATGAAAATGGTCTAGTTAGGAATACAAATACGTAGCATTCCGTGTGATTTAGTTTCATTCTTTTCAGATTGAAAAAAACAATATTTGATACTGGGAACATACTTATGGCTAGGAGATCAGGGTGGCTAACAAATTGGAATAATCTGAATATGTTCTCTAGTTCATAAGACCCAGTATTCAAATTTCAGCTTTCTAATATCCTTTTTTATCTTTATTTCCAAGCAAAATGTGCAACAAGATCCACCTCGTCCATTACCCTGATTGACTGCTACGTCAAAGTGACTAAACTATAATACCTTTTGTATCATAGATGTGTAATCGTATTGTTGTTTATAAAGGGGTTGAACTAGAAGTACTTTAGAAGGACATTACAATGGAAAGCCACTTAAAGGATTAGTGTCAGAGCGTTTATTTACATAAAAATAATTTCAATCCAATTATAAAAGAATCTACATCCTTGCGGAGATCCTTTAAATTTCATAACATACAGCTTGATAGATTTCTGCAGCTACAAAAATAATAAAAACATGACACCGACCAGCGACGTCGGAGAGAAACCTCCTTGAGTTCGGCCAGTGATGGCGGTCAGAGATGAACCCATATCTATTTGATCAGACAATACGATTATATAAAGGCCAGTGACGACATACCAGTGAAATTGCAGCTTCCAGAGAAATTCTTCTACTGACAAATGTGTATAGCCTAATGTTGATACTTCAATTAACAGAAACTCAAAGTACCATAGTTTTTTACCTACAACATTTATAACAGACAATACTTAGAATCATTGCATTAAAATATGGGACGTTTTCTATACTTCTTGGTAGACTACCACTTTCAGGTCACTTTGTTGCTACCAGTACATAATTATTTGATAAGTATACAAGTTGATACCAGTTCAGGACACAATCTAGATTCTAGAGCATTGTGTGCACATTAAAGACGCGGCCATTAGTGGCTGCTGTTTGGTCACTGACAGGTTAGGTGGACAAGCCCATTAACTTTAATGGCTATTTATAATAGAGCTAAAGCGGCAAATACTGTCATAAACACGTACAGTAGAAAGGCCGTTACAAAAGGCAACTAATCTAGAGTATACCAGTACACGCAGTCATTGTCTCCACGTATAAAGTCTTTTATTAATTAGTCAACTCGTAGAATCTAATATTGCTAAATCTGCCACTCACCCTTAACGCTAATAGAAATTCATCCATGTTTATACTGCCACTGTTATCCAGATCGAACTTTTTGAACAGAGTTTCTATCTGCTCTGGAGACATATCCATCCCTGTGTCGTTCATTCCCTCAGTGAACTCCTCCAGGTTCAGAGATTTGTTCCCGTCATCGTCCATCCGTCTGAATATCCTGGACATACCATATTACTTGATTGAATATCCTTGACATGCCATATTATTTGATTGAATATCCTTGACATACCCCACTATTCGGTTAAATATCCTGGATTGCCACGTTATTTCATTAAATACTCTGGATATAACACTTAATTCATAAAATTTTACTTTTCACGTATATTACAGACGATGAGTGCAGCAATTTTTTAAAACATACATCAAACATATTATGTTTTATGATAGAATGTATTATGTTATATACTGTTAGTCTTCTGCTTTAGTCACGTATTTTATGAAATCAAACAATACAAACTCACAGCTAGATAAGCCTAAGCTAAGAATTACTGTAATTCAAATTTCAAAGAAAGTTTGAGATTTTATAAACTAAGGAACCTGTGCATTCTAAAGTTACGAATATTACAATAATAATATCTTCCTTCTTTCCAACCAAATCACAATTAAACAGAAAGATTGAGGCAAACTTGATACTTACAAACTTGATACTTATTAAAGTCCGATTCAAGATGCATTAATAATTGAACCGACGTCTTAATGTTGTAGTGCACTAATTTCCTTATTGATAAAGTTTTACTGAATTATAAGTTTTTATTACATTGACCAACACTTCACTCTTTCCATGAGTGTTTAGACACTGTCATGAGAACTGTTTGGCATGGATTTTGGCCCTTGGGTGATTTGTAATTTAACGTTAAAAAACAAAGTTCTTTTAAAAGTTATTTAATGGTTTTGAATTTTGAGATAGGACTTTAGGGGACTTTGTGGTACTCTCGGTCTCGGCCTTTGTCACCTTGGGAGTAAGGAAAGTAAGGATTCAGGCTTTACCAGTTGAGGTTGGCAGAGCAGTGACTAGACTACCTATATCCTTTAGCAGTGAGGTCTGTATAAAATGGACATTGGATATCTATTTGGGTACACAGATTTAAGTGTTAACATATTATTAATCCAGGGGTCTTAGGATTATCCCGTCATAGGTTAATCCTTGCGCAGGATGAAGTCACCATACTGTATACATACATAGTGGGGAAGGTGGAAGGGCTGTGGGCTACTCACCTCCCGATGGCCATGATGCCAGTAGTCCCTCGGGCAAGACATAGTAGCCTCAGCTTCTCCACTGGGTCTGTGGTTTGGGACGCCGCCCGTCGCGCATTGTTCATCATCTCTGACTCCTGTCGATTGTTTTGACTTTGCCGGTTCATCCTGGGACAGTTAATGTAATCTCAACAAATAACAATCACTCACCATATTTATTTTCACAAAATATTCCAAAACAAACCACATTTTATATTACAAGTTTTGCCCTTTTTCTAAGTATCTGTTTAAACTAGTTTTAAATAATTAAAAGCTATACGTTTCTTACTGTTTACAAACATAGGAACAACACTGTGCATGGTAATAGTTTATACATTTTTGGAGGAAAGCACCATATGGGTCTTTCAAGGTTTAAAGCAAAGAGGACAAAATATCCAACAATACACAAAGACACGAATTTTTGAAGAGTAATGTAACTGGGGCAGACTATTCCTACTAAATTATGACGTGACTCTTGCCTCAAGGCTCTGCCTCCTAATACAAGTTGTGCCCGTTACAGTTTCAATAACCAATTAGTTTTTCATTCATTGTAAGACACACAATACGTGACAATACTACACTTTCATACCAACTCTATTATAATATTTTTCACTGTACATTTTGTGATTGTATATACATTGCGACGAGGCAAAGCAATGATTTACTAAGTTCTTTCCATAAAAATCTTTAAAGTACGAGTAGTTAATGAAAGGCACGTTAATTTTCTATCAAATTCGAACACTACTACTATGGACATTTTTAACACTCTACACATATTATCATTAGTTTGTTTTTTCACATAGTACAAGAAGCTGCGGGACATTTCATTGCACGTATAGTAGAGAATTTATAGCATGACCGGTGACTTCGAGATGCGCCGTAGGCAAAGACGGAACTAAAGTGGTGGGGGGTGGTGCGGCTCAGTTTGTTGCCGTATTTAGCCTTGTGAACTTCGGTCTCCAGTCTTCTATACGTGCCGCCCAAAAAACATTCGCTTGTGCCAATTCACGAGTTGTAATACAATTTGTGAATTAATTGCGTTGTGCTCATTACGTTTTAAGTAAAGAGTTTGTGATGGATCATAATGTAAAAAGTAAAATTAAAGGTAGAAAGGTTATACACGGCCAAACAAGAGAAGTGCTTCCCATTTTATGAAACGGGAAGCAGAAACCAACACACTTATAAATTTGAAGAAAGTTCAACAGCGTGTCGTAGAGGCAACTGGAATTTCTGAAAGTACGCTGAGACGAATTTTGAAGGAGGAAAAAAAATAAGTCCAATTGGCAATTCTTTTAGTACGCCCAACAAAGTAAGAAAACGCAAACATACTAAAAGTAATCTGGACAATTTTGATTTGGGTGTAGTTCGAAGAACAATAAATAATTTTCATCGACAACGGGGTTTTGTTATGTTAACTATTGCGTGTGGATCGTTGGCGTTATTGTTATTTTAAGTATACATCATTAAATTAACTTGATACAAGTTGGTAGATAAAACTGAGTTTCTTCTTATTCTACTGTGTATATTGACAAATTAGTTTAACCAGTTTTATATTAATTTTTAATTTAGCAGCTAGGCTATGTCAGTTGAAAATTTTGTAGTGTATAATTGTATCTACTATTGTAAATCCTGAAGCTTACACGGTTAGTATATGATAAATTGAATTTTAATGGCTAACAAAGCGTAACAATTACAATTCTGAACTGTTGTCGTCGTTGGAGATCAAGAATAATATAAATTCCTACCCTTTCCCAATTTATGAGAACCCTTTCTTACCACCAGGTATCTCTACTGCGAACTCATTAAGAAGGGTGAGCTATGAACACAATTTCGGCAGAACATAGTCATTGTTAAGATCACGTACATCCGGTCCCAATATTTCCAAGATTTCCTGTATTGAATTCTCCATCATAAAAGTCCGTCGCCGTAACTTCAAAAGAGTCTAGAAATGTTCAAATATTCTCAAGGTCTGCTATATTAAATTGCTCATCATAAAAGACCACCGTGGTAAGAACATAAGGGTCTAGAAATGTTGGCAAACACTACAATATTCGGCTCCCGCCACCACTATGAGCCGGGAGCCGAAAACTCTCAGTAGGGTTAGTAGCACCGTATTCACTCCCCTACTTTAGATTGTGCCCCCACGCGCTCAACTCCTCCACTCCTCACGCGCATCCCACCGGTCATGCTATAACTTCCCTAGAGTACCCTCAAGGATTTTTGCACTGCTTCAGAACGACAGAATTTTATAAGTTTTATCGACAAGTTTTATCATAATGTTTATTACAATTG
This sequence comes from Homalodisca vitripennis, assembly GCF_021130785.1. Taxonomy (NCBI): domain Eukaryota; kingdom Metazoa; phylum Arthropoda; class Insecta; order Hemiptera; family Cicadellidae; genus Homalodisca; species Homalodisca vitripennis. Next base: position 73,407,990 of record NC_060207.1, read on the forward strand.
AATCTTTATCGTAAAAGGAGAAATGTGTGTGTGAAGCCACATTGACCACTCATTTCCTGAGTTTCAACGAATCACGACAAAGCTCTCGCCTACGGATGTGCATTGCTGGTCTTGCTAGTTTTAGTTCAACATTGATCTCCACAGCGAGACAGAATATGTGAAAAAGTTGTGTAAACCGAAAAACGCAGTATGCGCATTCGTTGTTGTGTTCATTACCTGGTTATATCTTTTATGAACTGTAATATTTTTATTTTTAAGTGATGTTACATACTTCATTTAGTATTGCAAATGAATTTAGTTGGAAGAAATTATTGTAACACATATTATTACGGATTTGCTGTTTAATGCAATGTATGAGAAAATTGCTTGGTTTGAATTTGTTTTGCACAGCCGATATGAGATCGCAAACGCTGTAGTTACAACTTCAACAACTAAAACTCTTCTCTTCCAGTATATTTATTCACTTTCAGATATGTTCTGTTCTCTTCCTTATTTTCTTTTAACTTTTTAATTCTTTTTTCGCTATCACTTCGTTTTATAAAGTCAGATGTTAATTTTAAAATGAGAAACATTAATAAAACCCCCGAAGTAATAAATAAGTGATTTTCAAACTCTCGTAAAATACTATTAAATACAATACTTTTTAAACACAAAGTAGAACCCCAGTATATACAACCATTAGACCTAGTGAACCATGCGGTGGATTGATCCCGGGTTCAAATTCCGAAAAAGCTTCCAGCAAATAATTAACAAGAATACAGAGGCACTGGTGGAATACAAGTACTGCTGTGGAACGCCGTCTATAACAGAGCGGCAATAAGAATGCCGGACGCTTTTAACAGCCTCGTCCTTGGCAGGCACCTTTCTATCAGCGTAAGTTTGTGTTCTGTATTGTGTTCAGTTTACAACAAAGTAAATGTAGTTTTAAATCACAATTCCAGTATTCGAAAAACCAACTTCTAAACTTAATAGTTCTTTAATCCAATATTATCTGATTTTAATAATAAAGATATATTTGAAAGAATAAAAAGATTCCTGACATTTTCCATCGATATACGAGTATGTAACAAAAATAGTACACTGCGTTTCGAGGATTGGAATCTGTTCTCTTATTCAGGTATTACAAATGTTAGAACGTTAGGTTAAGCATACACAAACACGTTTGATAATGTGTGAAGATTTTTATATTTGTAACATACGACTAGAGTAAATGTCCAAAATAGTGCTATCCTTTCAAACCATCCTTCACCTGAAACGAGCTTTAAACAAAGACACGTTTATTTGAACAGTATAGCGTCTGGTGGGCAGCAAGGCACATTGAGTCTTACGATCAATGAAGATGTCAGCCACTCAGTCAGCTGTGGCGTGTTCGGTGCTCGGGTTATGGCGGGATATTGTCGGAAACAGTGTTACCACACCGGAACTGCAACAAGTAAAGAGCTCGGCGACTCTGTAGTTTACTACGGCTACCCTCACGCAACCCTGAACACTTCCTTCCTCAGTAATTCATGATCTTCATAAAGTACCCCACTGAGTATCGCCGCTAATGCGATGAAATGCGTGCCGTTTTTCCCTGAAATTGCGTCGTTTCAAGGTTTTAGGTTTATAGGCAGAACGTTGTTATACGATATAATGAATTTATGTTCTTCAGTTTCTCGTAGGAATAGCGTATCGCCTAGGAAGGATGTATTAAAATGTGTAACAGAAATGTAGTTAATATACAATAGTAACGGTTGATATGTATAATAAAATAAGGCCACCCATAGAATTGGACTCGTGTGCTTATGATCTGTACTTTTTAACGTACGTTTTATATTTTAAACAGATTAAATACAATTCGCCATATTGACAATTAAAACGGTTACTTAACGCATTTTATATTTGTATAAAAGCGAATGGTCATACATGTGTCAAACATACGGAATAAATATCCTGTATTTTTTCTAAAGTGTATGTAAGGAGATATCCTTTAGATAGTGATGTAATGCGAAATGGAAATTTCATTTGATGGTTTAGAACATTTCTTTGTGTTTAAAAATGCCGGATTTTGGGAGCAACTTAAAATTTCAAATGTAAACCCCTCTCAAGGGCACTTGTGCCCTTAATTTTGAAGAGCATAAAGAAACTTAAAAAATGGTGAAAACCAGAGATTGCTAACTCTTTCCCATTCAAAATAATAGCTTGTGTAACTAGAACGATATTTTTAATAACTAACTACATTACCAAGTAAAATCAAATGTTTAAACTGAAGTCGTCCTACTAATTTGTTTGGCAATGAGATAAGCGTAGGGTGAGCTCCTCTCTCACGTTTTGAAAAGTTTGAAGTGGTATTTGTTTGCAGGCCTCAACAATCCTTTTTCTTAAATCTTTAATATAGTTCTTCATTGGTGTTTTATGAATTAAGGATTTAATGTGATCCCAAAACAAGTCCATGGATGTAAAGTAAAGCCCTGCCCATTCTATTAGATCACGCCTGCCAATTGACCACGTAGTTGAGTTGAGTAGTAAGGTCGAACCGCAAAGTGAAAACGTGCTGAGGCACTATCCTGCTGGAAGTGAACGATATCTTCATCAAGTTCATGTTCATTTCCTCTAATAACAGTAGTTATTGCGGGGGAAATGGATTGTTGTAACATTTGCAAAAACAGTTTCCGTTAATAGAAAATAGTCCTAAAATGTGATTTCCACAAATCTCGGCCCACACATTTACTTTTTCTGGGTTATAGTATAGAATTCACGGTAAACATTCAGTCTTTGTTTACAGTCCCATTGACAAAGAAACGGCATTCATTACTGAACACAACGTTTCGAACAAACAATGGATGAGCAGAATTTAGTGTTTCTATTTCTCACAATACTGTAGACAATGGCTTGGATTGTCTTTATTTAACTAATGTACAAGTTAAATTTTATAAGGGTGAATTACGGAACATTATTGTTTGTAGGTTGTAATAATTAGATAACATTATTTAAAAGTAAAAATGATAAAGCGATTCAAAAATCAATAATTGCAATGACACTAAAACACACACAAATTAAAATACTAACAACACTTCACGAAAGTAACCATATAATAATGATAACAATGTTTCACTGGATAATAACTACTTTAAAAGTATGACCTGTTCTGATGAGATTGAACCAAAAAAGGGTGTTTTTTTGCTAAACCAAGAAGCCCGTAGTTCAAACCGGGAAAGCCTGGTCACTTATTGCAAATAAACTTCTTATCAGTGTACTTTGTAATCTTCATTGACTCTTTCGTCCAATGCATTCCTAACTAATTCAGAGAACAAACTACCAATAAACCTGTTTCCACGCAGATAGTACCTTTACCCAAAGAAAACTATTAAAGTGTCTCTGATTTTCACCAGCCTTTAAGTTTTTTTATGCTCTTCAAAATGAGGGGTCACATGAGGGGAGGTTATATTTGAACTTTTTTAATTGCTCCAGAAATTCCGCAAATTAAATTTTCCATTTCAAACTGCATCACTACCCAAGGTAAGCATTTTTTTTTAAAATTTAATTTTATAAAAGAGGACTTTTTCTCAGTGGCGCACTCAGAAATCTTCTTGGGGGGGGGGGCGGAGTCTGGAACAGCGGTGATTTGATAGTTTACCACAAACTTACTAATAGAGCTACAATAATAGGAGTCATATTAAAGTTTAGCTTGTTTATTTCTGCGTTTCGGCATAAAAAACTGTTTACTAACAATAACGTCCAGTTTTTATATCGATACCAACGACAAAATACCGGTTTTGGCACTTTTCATACTGCAGCTTTGAAAATTCATAGCTCGGAAACTCGTGGTCCTATTAAGACTAGAAGATAGATACAAATGTACTGTAATTGGGTATGAAGTTTTAGAATTTAGAATTCTACTAGCAGTTTCCCGCGGCATCGCACGCAATTTCCTGTTGAAAAACAGTACACTATATTCACGTATTCTTTTACTGTCACATTTTTAAACACTCATGAGATTATTCCTTCGTGAGCCTCTTGGGCGCATTATGAAGGTATGAACTATATTTCCTGCATCTGTATTTCGTGGTTTTTGCTAGGTGTTGATAAGTTATTCAGTACAATTACTTTATGTAGATGAATATCGATAAACTAATTCGGTTATAAAGAATCGAATTCGGTTTGTTAAAATTAATTTTCTGTCTAAGATATTTCCAGTATTATTGTGGAGTTTGCCTTGTGCTCCGATCAAGAAAATGTTTCAATGAAAACCAATTTCGTTCATAAAGCGTCTTCTTTCGGCTCTTTTCATTTACCTTCGATCTAACCAAATTCGATTACCTTATGTACAAACTTTCACGGCTTTGTACAATGAGGTGGTTTTTATAACAGCGTTCAATAGTATTTTCATTGTATTAGATAGTTTGTGCAATCTAAATTTAAAATTAGGTAATAACTTCGTCTATGCAATCTGCATTACAATACTAATCAAGCACTTTACAATAATAATTTTCTTAAATTTTAATGTAAACAAATGTTTCTGCCTCTTTATGAACTTCAGCTGAAAGTATAACAGCTGTTAAGTATCAGTTCATTTTGTATTACGTGTTGCAGCGCAGTCTGCCGGATCGAAGGTAAAATATTCTAAAATCAACAACTACTTAGAAATTAAAAATTAATCAATAAAACATTTTCCAGTGCACCAAATTGTGAATCTAAAAACCATTCTCGAATTCCATTAAACACAAACAAAAATTTCATCAAAATCGGTCCAGTCGTTTAGGAGGAGTTCAGTCACATACACACGAACACAAGAAAGAAAAAAAAATATATATATATATAAAGATAAACATTAAGTTATTAAATTAACATCTTAACTTTTATTCTTGACCGGGTTGTCCACAAAATTCTGCATTGGTCAGTCATGTAGCTCCTAGTCACAAAATTAATTGAGCGTTTGTCAATTTTGTAAATCATTTTTTGAAACGTTTAACTTTTATCACGGATTAATTTGAGTAAATTTTTGTTAGTTTAAAGCAACCCGCAACTGCTCGTTTTAACGCGCAAATCACCAGACTGTCCAGAACGGTGTTGTCTCTTAGTGAAGACGAATGACAACAAACTAACACAGTACAGAACTGCTCAGAGCTCGGCAAACTCACTACTGTGACAACTGATCACATCGTGGCTCTTGTTGAAAAAAGTTATGTTGCTTTTTAATAGTCGTTAGCTAAGTAATTTTTGTTTGTTTTGCATGTGGAATTAGTTTGGTTTAAGAATCTGATTTTACAATGAAAATAACGTAGTCAAATGCAAACCAATGTTTTTTCTGAGTGTGTATGAGATTAAGTGAGTATGAACAAGAGATTGAACGTGATATTATTGTTAGGCTGTGCAATGTACTTACATTATGTGAAGGAATAAATCATTATTCTCTATTCTATTCTCTCTTATAACAGGTACATTGCGAGGGGGTACTCGCCTGTCCCGAGAGTACAAGTTACTGTAAACCGAAAGTGCCCGGTACAGGTTACCGTTACAGGTACTTTTACGATACAGATACTTTACACTGCCCAGCCACCGCCGCGCCGTTCCTGGAACAAAGAACTCGGACTCATTTAGCAGTAACATTGTAGTATTTTAAGTATGTATCTGTACCGTTGAAATCGGTTACTGAAAGTACCGGGGTGCACCGTAGAAGCCACAAGAAATAGTAAGAACTAACCTCACTTTCGTAATTGCTCCGTGACGGCGATATTCAAACTATTTTAGAGTTAATTGAATTTTTATATGTACAGCGTCGTAAAATAGTTATAAAACTTGGATTATATATTGTATTATGTTTTATTTCAAAGCTCCAACGTAAATGTTATTTTTAGCCGCCAATAGACTATTAGAGGATCGATTATTTTGAAATACAATGCTCTTGGGGGGGACAGGTCCCGTTCGCCCCCCCCCCATCGGTGTGCCCCTGCTTTCTCCACATATCACAATGATTATAGATATATTTTCGACTATATAGACGGATCAAATTTTTCGTTGAGTAACGTTAGTGCACGGTCCTTCCGCCTTTATCCCTTCAGTTACTCAGTTACTGTAAATATATAGTCCCACATTGTCAAAGAAAACCAGTTTTGAAAACCTTCCGTACAACATCCAAAGCTTTTTTAATTAAATTGAATTTTGTAATAGTATTAAATTACACATGCTAGTATCCAGAATAAACTAATTCGTAGTACACTCAATTGTGTAACTGATGAGACAATGGGACTACCACTTCACCTATTTGTAGGTGTCCCTGATGTCGAAACGATGTAAACATTTCGTTTTGAGCTTCTACATCATCGCCTTTCTTTGGATCTCTTCAGACGAACATGACTCCAGATTCCCTGGAATTGGGAATCAGCCTTGACTCAGACTTGACTCCCTGGACTTGACTCAGACTTGACTCCTGAGTAAAGTCTGAGAAGGCGTCAGATACCAGACGCTGCAATTAAAAGAAAGTAAACTGGAGCTAAACTCAAAATTCAACCTTCACACTTTTTCGTACTTATATAAACTAGCAGTTACCCGCTGTATTGCACGCAAACATCTTTTCGATAACAGGAACATTATATGCATAAACTTTTGAAATATTATACGATAAATACTTATAAGATAAAAGTGTTGGTCACTGGAAGATAATCCAACTTTCTGATCCCTTTTTAGAATGATTGGACCGTAAGTTTAAAGAACGGTGTTTTGGCACCCTAAAGTGGGAGAATGAAAGTTTTTTAAGTACAATTAACTCAAATTTCTCAGCAAAATTCCATAATATATGAATGAACGACACAAATTGCTTCAGTTTCTCTTGAACTATTTTAGGCCAGTAGGAAGGAATCCGAAAGTTGAAATCCCTCTAGTTTTCTAGTAGAGAGTAGGTAAATTATGATATAATATGGTGGAGACAAGTGAGAATTTTCAATCATAAGTAGACATATCTATGTTGCATATATTACAAGTAAGTATACACTAGTGAAAAAAGTACTGTAGCAATAAACAATGGACCTATTTAAAAACTATTTTACAATAATAAGCTCTACTTGGTCGCTCTTTACCAAATAAATAAATAATTCACTGAGTATGACACAATACTTATAGGGAAAATATAATTCCAAGCGCATTTCAATTTCTCCGTATAAACGTATGTAAAAATTCCAATTATACATTTTTTACTGATTAAATATAGAGATAATATTCAATTAAATAAGTGTAACACGCCATGTATCAAGTGAATGTATTAAAAATTCTTCAATGCTGCAAAAGGCCTGTTCTGCTTGAAATACTTTAAACAAGTCTTAAAAACCTTGAGTGTTTGAGTACGTTTAAAATCATTCTCATAAACAATTCACCAAAACACAAACTTTTAAGTTTTCGTTTTAGAACACAAAATGATAGCAACAGTAATTTACGAAATTTAAACAAAGTATCAACAGTATAAACATACAGTATCACCAAACTGTGTACATTATTAATTCAATGTAACTCACACAAAAAGGTCATTGTAAAAGTTAGTTTCCCGCACATTAACAGTTAGTTGCAGGTGCTGACTGCTGTGGACACCTGGCTACTGCGGGCGAGCGATGTACCGTTCTCCACAACTAGAGTAGACACGCCCGCACCATCCTGCGTGTCGTCGCACAAAATACTCGAAGGCGACGTTTGACTACATGCTATACTGTTTTGAGTAAAATCTTAAAATAACTAACTATTCAGATTCGTACTGTATGTTAGACGTAACCTTTATTTCAAGAATTTCTTCTCAAAATCTTTGTATTGTTTCCTCGCAGCAGTAATACACGTCAACAAGATATTATTCCTAATTATCGATTTAAAAAAAGTGGGTTAGCATTATGATTGGATACTTAACTTATCTTAACCATAGCTGAGGTATGGTTAAGATAAATTAATTCCTTACTTAAGTCTTAACCCAGGGCATATTGTAAGTATTACATAGACCTATATTCCAACCACACAGATTTCGATCTCTGAATGTGATTATTTTTCTTTTCGCCTCTCACGAAGAACTGAGATAGCCATCGGTAAATTTTAACTAAACATAGAGTTTGGAAACAAACAATAAATATTTGGGAAATTATCTCTGATTAACTGGTTTAAATGAGTGTCCCTGCATATACTCCTGACTGTAGACAGGTTGATCTAAAGCAAGGAGGCAGAGGAAAGGTGATTTGAATTAGTTGTTACGTGTAATGGAGGAAATCATAGCAAATATCCTCTGAGGATTTAAGATTACCGTGAGATCCTCTAGGGACAGGGCCTGATTGAGGGATTGGGGCGAGAAGACTCAATTTGGCCTCCTCCCTCCATGACACTTACTAGAGGGAGAGAAACTAGAGGGAACAGATGCTTACACTCCTGTCAATTTATATCTAGTTTTTTTAATATAGTGTTTTTAACGTTTTAAAAATTTCACAAGAAAACAAGTAAAACTAAATATTTATTTGACATTGTTTTTAATAGCTTAGATTCATATCCAGAAGAGTTGGAACGTACCACGGTTATTGCATTTGTACTACAATTTGAAATGTTTGCATTTCGGTAACGCTCAGCATCTCACTCGGTGGGGGGCTAGATTTTATTTCAAGTATATTGATTTTCAATGACTTTAAGATAATTAATCTTAAGATAATTAAACTTTGCACGCAATTTCGTTTTTTAAACGTGACTGGTACATATTTAAATCTCCTGATCCATTTAGAGTCATTGAATTATTTCCTATTGATCTAATTCCTAGTCCAAGAAGTTGTTAAAATCTGTAATGTTTCTGATGAGTGTAAATGAGTGAGTTCCGATGTTTTCAATATTGAGTATGCATCATCCGTAGGCCTGCTCACGTTAGAAGATGGCGCCACCACGGTTTCGCTCCTGAGAGCGCTAATAGTTGATAAAAATATTAACAAAATATGTGTGTATACTCGTATAAATAAAAAGGAATCACTAAATGTGTTGTAAGCGTTAATGTCGACAAGGCTAAACCAATTTGGCTAATTCGTTTTAGGATTCGTTGAAGTCCAAGAAAAGTTTATAGGAGAGAAGAGTCGAAAAATCTTCTCGGAACATTTTAGACTTTGGAAAAATAATGCAATATGCTTCACAATAAAATTGTAGCTGACATTAAACAGCTAACGACATTTTAAAGTCTTCTATGGTATCTCAGTTTAAGTTTGCCTAAGAAACTGAAACATTTGCTAACATTTTAATTTTATAAAGGTAAGTTCACAGTGATAGATCTGTGGCGAACTGCATATAACAAAGACAAAGTTACCCTATACATTTTATTCGATTTATTCAAGTATTTATTCGAACTAGAAATGCTCCTATTCGCGCCAAACCTGATATAATAGTATAAGGTTTTAACCCCTTAAAACTTCTGATCGTCTTAACTATGAACACTGAAATAATACTTACCTGATGTATGGTTACTTAATTTAAAAATATCATACGACATCATCATATTACCTCATAAGTGTTTTATCCAAGTAGTCTGAGAACCTCGATTTAAAAAAATGTGTGCAAAGCCACAACAATAACAGCTAGTTATTAGTTAAATATAACTTACACTATAATTCACGCACTCTCCTTTCTTCCCTGATGCTAAAAAATTCATCAAGTTTATGAACATTGACTATACTTCCAAATTAACACGCTCTCGAGCCCTTACCCAATATTCTGAACCACTTATGTTTCTTCTTGTTACTCACACACATTATTAGATACAAAACTTGTTTGGCCAATTAAGATCGTGTCCTACTTTTAATACAGAAGGGATTAATAAACCAAACATCCTTGACTGTTTATTTATCAATGGCGCAACAGTAAGCACGCGGAGGACACAATTCCTATGGTCTCTCCTTTCTTCCCACTGAGTATACTGCGTCCTAAACAATTATTCAAGTTGTTATGGTAATCAATAATTAAAAGTACAATACTACGTGACATTAAAAAAAATAGGAAATCCTGTAATGAGAAATAATAAACTGCATTATACGAAAAATACCTTCATCTAAAATAACAAAACTTAATTTTTTATTTCTTTTTTCAGCCATCTACGGTGTGCCCCTGTTACGCTGCCACCCTAGTCTGTTACGTAATCAGCCTAATGGATAATCAGACCTTGACTAGGAATAGTGGGGAAGGAGGTCCCTAGAGGGAGTCGGAGTGACTCGACGTGACAGTGCTCGTAGGTGTGGCCAACACTGTTACATCTGACGTTATATTACCATTTCCCTATCGATGCTAAAATACTCTTATCAGCAAGTATAACTGGGACTCAAGTTTAAATACCTGATGTAGCTTGAGCGCTTTGTAACTAAACAGAGCTTAGTTGATTTGAGGAATCTCAAATTATCTTAAAACAAGAGCCATTATTATATATATTGTTCGCTTTGAAGTTTCAAGTCCAAAAAGAATAGATGTGTGGTAAGAATTATTGCAAAAGGCAAACTTCCAAAGGCAAGCGATCATATTCTACACTAATCTCTTCTACAGTCTTGGCTGTGCTTTTGCAGCACTTTGCTTGGGTTATGCAACGTACATACAATGACAAGGCACATCTAGATTTCTGAAAGAAAATTATTAAATATGCTAGTGGGCTCATAGAGTATGAGACGTAATTTATTTCATTGTTTTATCAACAACCTCACTTTTTATCTCGGAAAGCTTATTGGTGAATAATACACTGGAATTTTATGGGTTTCCCATCTTCAGTGTTTTAAACTGCAAACAAAAAACTAAACCTGTTTTTGAGCAACAAATGATTTGGCCTCTATCTGTATATTCCCTTAGGTTTAAAAAAATCAAGTTGAAGGTCGTAATATTGTTTCACAACTTCTAAACAGTTTCTGCCAAACAGCAGCCAAATTCTTCGATGATTTCTAAGTCACTAAAGCCCTCTTAAAAAGAAAGACTTCAGCCGAATCGGACACATTAACCAATCCAAAGCATTCGATTACCATTCGAATTTCCTGCAGGCATTTTCAACTGGAAACTAACTACATCTTTTGTTTGGCGCGCAACGTTATTTGGAGATAGGCTGAGTGGATTAAATATTTTCTAGTTTTCGAGACATAACACCTCAATGGCCTTTTCAATTTAAATTTATACTACCTCCCTGTCAAAATAAGCTTGCCAGTCTTAACTGTATCATATTTTGAAATTTGCTTGAACAGCAGCCTCGTTCTGATGTAAAATCCCACGTTGAGATTGTATACACTTTTTGTAAAATTGTCTGCTTGGTACTGACCTACAATTTGAGCCGATTTACTTCTACTGTTTTTGTTCACAAAATCTACGAATATTATACTATTTAAACACGTATATTTTTTTCTTTATAATACAAAGCGGTGTTGTTTTTAACACTTATCATAATGCATAACTGAACTGAGCGTTACAAACGCAAATAAACAAAAAGAAGATGCAGCGTTTAGCGTTACCGTCAACAACAGAGTAAGAAATAAAAGCAAGTTTTTGGCTCAATAGCCAAATGCGTTTGTTTGGTGCGATGCCTTACTCGTGCTCCTTGTCCACTCGATATGAGAGAACGTAGTACAGTCGGCACCAACAGTCGCTTTTTCAAGTGACACTTCTATTATAATTGTTAATTCGCCTTTAGATAGACAGGCAACCACAATGAGCACTATCACTTAATCAATATATTTCATCTCACACAAAACATTATAAGAGGATATTTTAAAAATCCACTGGTGAAAAACAGAAAGAAAGCAAATCGTACAACATTGTTTATAGCTCCTGGAAATGAAATTATTGAAGTCGGTACCTACCCATGGCGTTAAAAGATAGAGAATGAAAGTCTCATTATCATAATCGAGGTGTGAATTAATGCGCTGTAAAATGAAATGCACAAGCGAGAGATCTGAGCGTCTGCTAACGAGGGACCAGCAAGGATCGTTAATTTAGAAAGCTTGATCGTATTATGTCGTCACTTTAATCAGGTCAGACAAAGAGTTTAGAAGGATTAGATTAGCGGCCAAGGACCCCGTTAACTATTGATTACCTTTCAGCAATTCTGCTCGGACAGATCTTTCCTCCACAGTGTTCTTCGATACATTAGTTCGTCTGCATTTCAATAGATAAAGACGTCATAACCTAAATATATAAATACAATTTCTATCTCTATGATTCTTTAAAACAAAACGGGTGCATTATAATAAATGTAATCCAGATCATTTATATCAACACGTTGTCAGTGGTTCTAGCGATTAAAATACATAATTTTAAAGTTGTTTATCATATCAGACTCTTGGTGTCGTTTCAGTAATAATGATCGTACCCAGAATTTGGTTTTAGAGTTAGTCAATCCACGTTTAGCAATTAAAGCAGCTCAGTAAGGAGTTGTTTTTAAATTGAGTTTAGATTGATACTTGGAAAATATGTATCCAAAACACTAATTGAATAGTGAAACGTTTTATCGCAAATGTAATTACAATCACTTGTATACTTACCATACATATTTATAAATTTAGTGTTTTTATGTTTATGGAATCGTACTTTATTCAGAATCGTACTTCTGAATTATCTTCTAACTGTTAATAGTGCTAAAGATATGGCAAACAAGGGCACCTACATAATAAAGACGTTTTATGCAACTGTTATTTAGGAAACTCAACAGGGGGACTAGAGCGTCTCCCCATTTATTGGGAATAACCTTACTTAGGAAATTTACAACAAATACACAAAAGGGATTTGATACAAGATTTTACTGTGATGTGAATTGAATTTTTAAAGCAAACATTTCTGAATCCTTCTACTATAATAAGACATCTATGAAACAGCAATAATGTATTATAGTGATTTATAGCGTTACATTGGAAAACATTGAGATCATTCGAAATAGCACTATACTTACAATATCCTAGAACTGCAACTTGTGTGCAAAAGAATATTTTTAAAACTAATTAATTAAGCTACTCCCCCCAAATATAAAAAATATGAAATATATTTTAATGATTAAAACTAATATACCTATTTCTCTAGAGTGCTACAATCTACTAACAACTTTAATGTGGATAAAAATGTTGAAGGGAATTAGATAATAATTATCTACATGTATGTATTGTTTTCGTTATTAATGTTATTTCCCCCATGTGGTTGAGCCATTGGCCAGATTTACCTCTTACATCCAAACGCATGACACTAATTATTCTGCTATTGTAATATAATTTTGTAACATCTGTTAACATATTTTGTTCATAAAACTATACGAAACCACAACATTTTAAACTCACAGATTTTGATTATTGAACCACGCGTACAAGTTAGAATGTACACAATCTACAAGGTTAAGATTGAACTTTTTATCTTATAGGAAACGGCTGTCGTGGGCGGTATCTTTCATCGTTAGTACAAGGGCGGACATTATCAACGCTGTTTAAAATGATTACAACGCTACTACGACACTCGTCTCTGTCAGCTGCTACTACAGCGATTAGTCACACAGTATACTACATGTAGCCTACCTGACAGCTGGACGGGAGCACGGGACGGTGACAGTGGATGTTAGGCGTGACGCCGGAGCCGCACTGCACTGCTACAGCGCCGCACCGTCGCGACGCCCTCCCCCCTCCCACCATTCCCCCTCACCATCGCTACAACCATCCTGGGGTCGAGACACTTTCATAGATTGTTCCATATCACCAAGCATCCGCCCGATCAATTCTCTGTCTCACTCTAGCCATAAAATCCGACATTAAATAATTACAGTAAAGTCGGTAAAATATTTATTATATTCTTATATTTTCAAATGTAAATAAAAAATTACTTCAATGATTTTCTGTAGCAATCCTAATTTAATTTTGAAAATCTTTCGTATATTATAACTTCACATTTTATTCTGCATTCATACTGATTTTGATGTCATGAGACATCTGAGGTACGACTGAAGTGACGTTGGACACAGTTTACCAACTATACATTTTTAATATTACTGAAAAACTCGTGAGAAACCTGCTAGTATTACAAATTCTACTGAAATATTACAAATTTTAGTAGATGATGAATAATCAATATTCGTGAATTATGTATATTGTTTTATAAAATTCTATAAAATCAACGATTAAAAGAAAATTTGTATTGGGTGGGATAACAAGATAAAAGGGAATTGGATAAATACTTGTCTACTGGACCGAACATAAAAATGTACGGTACATATTGTACATGCTGTACATGAATTAGCGTCAAGTACTTACATGTGTTTTACGCATTTATGACAACGATAATTTTTACAAATATAAAATGTATTACTTCAATCATATCTCATATACATATCTTTGGTCCTAATTATACAATACGTACTAAATTTTTACTTCAAATACACGAAATAATAACAATTGCGTCTATTTTTCCTGTCTTCAAAAATAATGTTATCTATGTTCTGTGGCCAAAATTGTTTAAATGAAAAGTGTTTCCGGCCGGTAAACGATTGTACCACTGTTATACAAGAGTAATACACTACAGCCATAGGAGAGTACTTGTACAGAGAACAGCGAGAAGGAAAGGTGCAAATAAACGAGGAGTAATCAGATGATGAGTAGTAGTTTAAACAGAGAAGGAGGTAAACAAAGAAATGGATGAGGGACGAGTGATAACAAAACTGAAGCGATAAGACAGGATTTATGGTTGGAGTATTATGAAGGGCTAGTCAAAAATATATCAATCAGGTACAACAATATATTATAAATAAATCCACACAGGCCGTGTGCAGTGTTTCACGGTTAAGCTATTCAATTTTCCAACGAACAGCATACATACTAATTTAAAATGTAAAACTAGTAATTATTATATGGTTACACTAATGAAAGTCACATTACGACAGCTGTCCCAATGAACATTATCTGCTAGGTGCAGTGTGATGAAGAAGCACATGACATATTGTCCATTTTCTTGGCAGCCGTCGAGACTGGCGTGGAACTATTGACGTTCTCCGATAAAAATGCAGGTCATGGAACCTAATGTTGTTTCTCAAGTACTGTTTACTTAAGAGGGGTTAAGATATTGGCAAATAATACTACCCCATTTCTTTCTTGTAAGGCTTAGATGATTATTAATTTGAGCTAAAGAAAGAGCTCACTTCTGATACCAGTTAACTATAAGTTTTCATTACTGTACTGTGTATATTGATTAACTTCATTTTGAGTACAAACTGATGGTATTGTCAAAACAGAAGTACCTTTTAAGATCGACCCATTACATTTAATTTATTATTGTTTGTATTTAATGTGCTACAAGGTTTTTAGTTGTATAATTTTTAATTAGGCTCTTTTAACTATTTGAGTAATTGTAATGCAATTCAAAATTGCGTAGTTGAATACCAAAACAAGTGGTATAGAAGACAGAAAAGCACAAGTTGTAGTTATTGTAGGCCTAATATTTTTTATTTTATTTTACATTAATTTACAAACAAAGCAGACATTTATTGTTTATTTATGTTTGTTTAAGTGGGTAGTTGCCGCAGCTACACGAAATAAACCCGAGGTGTCATTTGGTTGGGATGGAAATAATTTGTGTGTGTAATTAACAAGATCTAATATAACCAAACTTTTGGACACGTTTGTGTAGATACTTGGCGTGACTTTAAATACAGTTTAATTTTGTCCTTTGTCAAAAATGGAAGATGAAGGATAGCTAAAGACTGCTTGTAGGAATCCTGACTTGTATCCTATCGCACGATCAAGAGTAATGAAATATGAAAACTCCACATAAAATATACACTACAAGCATTGTAACATTACGGACAGTAAAATTTGGAACGTCATGCTTTCTTTTTTATAAGATACAAATCAAATTCTTTTTATTTTAATTATATTTATTTTAATAAATAACGGTAAATCCATGAACTGGTGAGACAGACATGTTTGATGTGTCGAGCGAGTCTCCCTTGTTTACGTGGGTGGGGGTGGGGGTGAGGAATTACTGGGTGGCTCTCAGGCGCGGCTCTACACACCAATGAAAATTAAACGAACAGAAACTCGCCCGACTGTTGTCTGAAGGCATAAAAGAGACAAAGGACTTTCAGGGGTTCCTGGATTTGTACACGCTTTTGTGATTCCACAGTGAAAATTGCGACATCCTTTACATAACACTGCTGCATTTCAAATAGCCTAATTATTTTATTATTTAAGTATTAGTCTGTTACCAAATTTTGTTTCAATTTTTAAAGTTGGGACTCTCGCATACGCAGCAGTGTAAACATTGTGTGAGTTGAAATGTCCAAACTCTTGATGAAAGGAACAAGCTTGCCTTTTTAAATTGAGTCCACATTTGTGAAGAACCTAATTAAATTCTCTTATTCCAGATTAACTATTAACTTTTTATTTCTGGTTTTTAATTGCTTTTGTGGTCCACTATTCTCTATCTTGTAGTCTACTTACTGCCTCGATAGGTTGTGGAAAACATCCTCCCAACCAACTATACAGCCTACCAATGATTTTCTGAAATGTTATAAACAATTTGTACTCTTTTATAGGTACTTACAGTATGTATTGTGAAGTAGGAAAACGCATGCATGGCTTTTACAAATGCGGCCTTCATTTAAAGAGCAAAAAACAATATGAAAATATTCTAAAAAACTTCTAAAAAATGAAACCTAATGATCAGATGATAAATGGGAGTGTTAAGACCGGCATTACACTATAATAGTTCTATGATATGGATCTTATTATCATAATAATATTATAAATGTGAAAGTGCCTTTGTTTGTTTGTTTTGCATTCACGCGTAAACTGTTTAACCGATTGTACTGAAATTTTAAATGGACATTCTTACAGTCCTAGGGATGAATATGTATATATATGTATATATATATATATATATATATATATATATATATATATATATATATATATATATATATATATATATATATATATATCGAAAGTTCCTCCTCTGGACTACGCCTTTAAAGTAGCGAAAATGCCGTCTAGATCGATAAAGTTTTGAAATATTAATTGAACATGTCAAATATAATCCACTTTTCTGAGTAAACATTTTTATTGTTTTCAGTTTGATTACATTTATATTGAGTTTTAGAAAGAGTGAGTTTACACGAAGTTTTAGATTTCAGTTATTATGTAAGTAGTCGTCTACCTTAGAAAATGTCCTAAATATAAGATGGTCAGAATTTGACTCCGAAGACTCCCTTTAAAGCAGTCGCCAAGAACTATGCTTGATTAAAGTGTGCTGGACTGCATTAACTAATGTACCTATTACAGCTTTAAATATTCTAAGATACTAAAAATATTTTTCAGTTTATAAAGAAAAAAAGGCATAGTGGCATTGTTAATTTATTTTTAACTATACATTTTAACAAATATTAAGTATTGAATGTAAAAGGCCTCTTTGTCTTACTATCTTAACTATTTACTATCTAACTAAGTTACGATTTAACTTTTACTATAAATCTAAAGAAATGACATAAAACCAATTTTAGTTCACTTTTAACAGAAGTAGGTTTCTCTAGTCTTTGATACATATTTTCTTGATCAGAAAACAAGGAAAAATCAAGTGTGTAACAAAATATACTAAGAACGAATTAACTGACAAATGCCATAAATATAACCTTTTTGACGAATTCTTCTTGATCGTGGCAACAAAGTAAACTCAAAATTGGGGTTGGAAATATAATTCACTTGAACCAGCCAAAGTCATACACGTACAACGCCTATTAAATTGAGTGTAAAGCAGCGGGTGACTGCTAGCAGTGCAGATATAAGAAACAATGTAGTCAAACTTCTACTATACTTTTAAAAACTGGTATGAAAAACAATTTAGATGCCTTTTGACAAAATGTAAGCTTCTCAGAGATGTGTATGCATGTATATTTTCCTGATTGGGAAAGAGGCAAAATCAGCTAAGTATCAACAATTACTAAGAGCAAAGTAAATTGGTCATTACTGTATTGTTACTGAACGATACGTTTTATTTTTATACATTGATTCTCGTATAAAAGGTACTTCATTAAAACATGTGTGTCGTGAGTGAAATATAAGGCTATATCTAAAGTAACTGCACTTTTGACCTGAACATTAAAACACTATTTTATCTTAAATCTTTGACATTTCTAACCCAAAGAACAAGGAGAGATTATTTCACGAACAAAAGCGTCATTAAATCCCAATAATCAAAAGAAAACCCAAATGAAAAATTATAACTATCTTTATATAAGACAAATTAATAAATGTAACATTTACAACTATTCACACTCTCGCGTTAGTTAAAAAATAAAAGACTAATAACATTCACTTACCACACAGCACACTCATTGTGCACCACGGCTACGAGTAGACTAAGAACGGTATGCGGCAGTAGTCTATACTACTAGTACTAGGCCTACTGGTACCTACTAGTAGGTATTGCAGGGTGTCCAAGTGTATGTATAGTCGCACAGCAAACTTGTTAGGTTGTTCAACCTTCAAGGTCCTTGATAAATATCCCACAGCGTACACCACAACAGATAATGACGTGGTTTGTATTCCATTTCCCATGGAATAACAATGCTTGTACTAAGAACTATGTTTTGTATCTAGAACATTATTCAAAATTACGTTCCAGAATTTCAGAATATTGTTTCTTTGATTAAAACATAAAGTAATGTATCTATAAACAGACGTTCCAAAATGCTTTTGGAAATGGTTTTCAAACTAGCTGTTTTCTGTACAAATTTCGTAACTCACAAACTGATAAAAACTGTTATGATATTGTATTTAGCATGAACATTCGTCTTTACGTAAACCAAACTTACAGCTACAGTATTTTGTCTAAATAAAAAATGGGATCTTTTTAAAAATTGTCAAGCCAAATTATAAAATAAACTCCAATTTTAAGGGGAAAGAACTAGTCTAGAAATATAGAATTTAGCTCATGTAAAAATAAACTGTTTATTTATTTTTCACATATGCTGTGATCGAATAATAAATAACTGAGAAATTACACTTGTACTGTTTAACTAAGCGTAAATGCTACGTAAATTGTTCTTAAAAATTTTATAATAAAGTTTAGCAACGCCATAACAAATTTGGATTACGAATTTTGAAGGAAAACGCAGACAAGTAAAACACAAGGTACTTTATAACCTAACAGGAGCTGTTTTCTAAAATCTTGATCCAAAATATAATACACTAAAGCGTTGGAATGAATAAAACATTTTTTGAAACGATTGTATAACGACTGCTATATGACAACATGACCAGTACAGTATGGTTATGCAGCCTTTACATTGTGTTCTTGTAGTATAAATACACATTCTTGTACATTTTTGCGTGGATCTTTCTACATTCATCCCCAAACACTACAACGAGATTATAAAATAAGTCATGATTTTAGAATTACCCATTCGCAATTCCCCCGTCTGTCTAAGAAATAGGAATTAGATTTGAATTTTATGAGTGGGTTTTTCTGTCGGTATGAAAAACATGTGGAAAAGTGGTAAACCCATTTCCAAATATGATCCTAGTGATAAAGCCAACACAATTTGTATGCAGTGTTTTAAGGTACGAAATGTTTTATCAGTATTGTACGAATAGTAATTTAAGGTTAATAAATTGTGGTAACATTTTTCTTACAACTTTGTGAACCTTTCATTTAATAATTTCACTTTGCTCATTATGCCCTTTTAAAATTTTGCTAAATACATTTTCTCTTTATAATAAAATGCTCTCTAATAGCGTATTTAGCATATTCTAATATGCTTTTTTCAGTATTCACAACATTTTACTTTTAATCAGCACTTTTTTTATTAAGACATATAAGGAACACTAAAATATGATGCATGTTCAGTTTCGTGACATACATCAATGTACGAGTATTACGTTCACGGGGAGAGGCGGCTGAGATACATAATATATCGTGACATACAGTATCTCGGTAAAGGTGTGTTGAATAATTCAACCCGTACGATAATTTAATTACCAAATGTTGGTACAGGTAGCCCCACCCTACCAGTCCACGTAACCTGGCCATTGTCTATTTAATATTCGAAGTTTAATTTTGTTTTAGATAATGCTTTCTATTCGCGGCGTGCTTAAAATGTTGGCTATTAACACACTTTGTGAATAAAATTGTTCAATGTAATTAAAAACCAACTACTATCAATTAATTATAATGTTCTTTCAGTTACAATGATCCTTTGTGTACATGATAATCACTGCTACACCGCAAGTTTACAGAATACTTTGTCACTTTAGTATTACACGAATTCAAGTCATAATTTTAATTTGGATTGAAATGGATAAAGATTTGTGTTTCCTCTTATTAGATATTTTAGGTCACTATACTTCGTCCGGAAAACCGCAGCCACTGAAGAATGTGAATCATCGCTAAACCTAGCGCTCCCATACACACGCTAGCAGCAATGGTCAGGCTGCACTTTCAATCTTCAACTGTGTTCCCTACGCACACTGACAAGTTTTGTTAACTCTTATTTTCTTCAATTGAATTTATAAAATAATGAACATTTTTTTAAGGAGAAGCCGATCTCCTTTTATGCCTTATTCTGCCCGTCCTCATGGGCCACTGGCCTGTGCGAGGATCTTATCAAACAGAATAAGGGGGAGAGTCGATACAGTACAAGGTCGATGGTACTGACAAAAAGTGCAATGGTCACAGACAGGATTCGAACCTGCGCCATCTCTAACTCAGACTCAAAGTCCAACGTCTTAGACCACTCAGCCATCAGCAGTCGCAAAGATACCAACAAAATAACACAATGAAGAAAATGAGCACGAAACAATGTACCACCATTTTAATATACTCCTTGTATGCCGTATTTTGACTAATTTTATTATTTTTACATTTAGATAACATATTTTATAATATTACGTTACTACATTAAACTATTTTTTCTTAATTCTGTACACCATGGCACCAAACTCAGAGCAGGTAGTCGGACTGGAGCGGCAAGTTGTGTTAGTGATTATGTGTGTGTGTGCGCGCGCGTGTGTATGTGTGTGTAGAGAGAGAGAGAGAGATAGAGATAAATTATGTATCCTTCAATAAACACGGTTCTCGGGACAGAGTATAGTATTTATACAAATATACATTTTGTGTTGAAATCGGGGTTTAAGTTGTATTAGGTACCTTTTAAAACAAGTTCGTTCAATAAAAATGTAGCCTATAAACTTTAAATTCACATTTGTGGATATTTCTTAATGGTATTTTAGGTGGAATTGAATTTATGAATAATTGTGTATTTCAACTAAACTATAAACATTTTTGTTCGTGATTAAAATGTATCTTAAAATTTAACAATGTGATGAGTCACAAACACTGTCCAGGTATTGTCAACCATCGCTTGATAACAGCAATCAGCTGTATTTACTGACCTACTTTCCATACAATCGTTGAACGGTTTTCCCGAACTAATCAAAGAGACCGAGCTCCGAGCACGGAGGTCATCAATCGTTATATTTGGTCTAGATTGCTGCAGGTCGCTATCAATAGCGTCGGGCTTTCTACTAGTGAGACCATTAAAGTACCTTACCTCGTAATTATATACTTTTGTACGACAATCAATCACTTATCGGATTTATTTCTATCTGACAAACACACAACCTTAAGGTCTCGGAATGTTACATCTGTGTCTTTAAATCATGTTCTATTCTTTTTACACTTGGAAAATAAAGAATAAGTAAAAAAAAACCCTATCGTTAAAGTAGACAATAGCTAAAGACTAATAAAACACTCGTATATATTCCTTTCTTTTTCCATTCAATCATGTTTTAAGTTAACTGGAAAACTACATTACTTTGTCTTTATAAAGCAATTGATTTGGAGAAATATTTTAGCTACACTGTGTACACGAATAAAGCTGACATTCATTGTAGTGTCGTTATGTACTTTAGGCCACCTATCCAGCAAGGGTGCTGTTGGGTCAGAGTTAATCAAACATTTTTTGTGATGTCTTTATTTTCAGTATTATACGGGATTGATTGAAAGTTAAATGTTATAATATACCACAAACCTATCTGATTTGTGTGTAAATATAAATGAGTAACAGCTATCTACCTTACATCCAAGGGAAAACTGATAAAAAGACATCTTATTAAGGAGACGGAGACCTCAAAACTGTATTCGAACCGCATCAAAGAAAAAACTGCAAAACTGTTTAAGAACAGTACAGACATGATTTTACTTTATGACCATAATAGAACAAAGTTCCGAAACAAAATACACGGCAGAATTTGACAAAACAGAAATAGCCTACTTACAAAATTTATAAACTGTAATCCAATAATATTAAAGAATTTACAAAGAATATAGCATTATAGTATCAGAAAGTTAGTAACCTGTGATAAGCAAGACATATTGATCGTTGATTGACTGAGATTTGCCCAATCACAATACAACTCTGCCCCTTCAAGTCGTTGAAGTTGGCAACGTGTGCTAAATAAGTTATTATGATTTCCGACTGGTTGAGCTTTGATAAATCAGAATACAACTCTGCCCTTTCAAGTCGCTCAAGTTAGCAACGTGTGCTAAATAAGTTATTCTGATTGCCGATTGGTTGATCTTTGACCAATTACAATACAAATCTGTCCCTTCAAGTCGCTCAAGTTAGCAACGTATGCTAAATAAGTTATTCTGATTGCCAACTGGTTGATCTTTGACCAATCACAATACAGCTCTGCCCCTTCAAGTCGCTTAAGTTGGAAACGTGTGCCAAATAAGTTATTCTGATTGCCGACTAGTCGATTTTTGCCCAGATATAATATAGTTCTGCCCCTTTATATAGTTCAAGTTGGAAACGTGTGCTAAATAAGTTATTCTGATTGCCGACTAGTTGAGTTTTGCCCAGATATCATATAGTTCTGCCCCTTCAAATAGTTCAAGTTGGAAACGTGTGCTAAATAAGTTATTCTGATTGCCGAGTAGTCGAGTTTTGCCCAGATATAATATAGTTCTGCCCCTTCAAATAGTTCAAGTTGGATACGTGTGCTAAATAAGTTATTCTGATTGCCGAGTAGTCGAGTTTTGCCCAGATATAATATAGTTCTGCCCCTTCAAATAGTTCAAGTTGGAAACGTGTGCTAAATAAGTTATTCTGATTGCCGAGTAGTCGAGTTTTGCCCAGATATAATATAGTTCTGTCTCTTCAAATAGTTTCAAGTTGGAAACGTGTGCTAAATAAGTTATTCTGATTTGCCGAGTTTTGCCCGACTAGTTCTGCCCCTTCATAGTTCAAGTTGGATACGTGCTAAATAAGTTATTCTCCATATCGAGTCTTATATAAGCCCCTAGTTCTTGCGTCTCCTCTCTTCTGCGACTAAAATGTCCCTTCAAAGTGAGACTGAAATGTATACATTTATAGTTCTGTTAGAGAATTATGAAAGTTATGTATACCTAAAACTCTAAAACCTTAGAAGATAGTGTTATGATACAACCCGTGTAAGCTCAAGAATTATGATCTCGTATTATAAGTGACAGCGGTCGTGTAGTTTTAATTCATTTTAATTTATGTATATATACTGTATACTGTACTAGTTTTGTGTGGTTCCAATTTAAAAAAATAATACTTAAAATCTACAAATGGTGTTTAAACCTGCTAACTATTTGTTTGGTTCTGGACGACTTCTTTAACTATAGTTAAAAAGCGAAATCATGTAGTCAGGCAGCTCTGATATGCATAAATCAACAGGACGACATAACATAACATAACTCTTGGAACCCATAAAAACATATCCAGCAGAAAGATAGCGAATGGCCATTCTGATCATAGGCATCCTTGTATACTGTATCCTACACTACATTCTTGTATACGGTACCATTATTCCACATATTTACCAAATTGGTACAAGTGCCATAGTTCCGATTGAACCTTTGGGAATGAAACATCCGTTATCTTTTATAGTCTATTATATCCGTTCTAAGTGGATTGTATAATATGAAGCACTGAAACTTTCTCAGGTATTTTGTAAAACCTTGTTGGCAATTCTGGTTGATTCATGATTCTGAGAGTAATTAATTAAAATCGTGTTAGTGCTCCTTTTGTACAAGACCTCACGACTTAAAACACTCGCGTTAGTTCATCACTATCTACGTCTCTAGACGCAATACTTAATCATTATTTGTCTATTTTACTTCGTCTTCCTACAATTACTTAAAATATAATTTTGTCTAATTATTTATGACTACTTATTTTCAACATGGAATGTGATCTTACTAGAATTTCTGCTCAGGCAATTTTAACTAAATAGGCACAATATGTTTTATATTGTTGAATCGTATATCTAAAGTTACGTAGTGCACTGTATGGGTTAGACAGATAGGCTATATACGTCTAATTAAGCCCAATAAGATAGAAATATAGTTTTGAGAACTTTGATATTGATTGTTCTCTGAAAGGACGCATACATTCATGTTGTATTCGTTCAAGTAGACCTATATGAAAATTTTTGCTAGATTATGGTAGTCCCATTACTCATAAATCTTGCGCTATGAATCGCATTTACCCCAGAACTTTTTTTAATGGGCGAAATATATTAATTCAAACAAATAAACTAAGCTTTTATAAAAATGTAAATACGCTTAATTTTAAGAGGATTTGAAAGGTTATAACAACATAGTTCAGCTAATACTTGTTCTTGTTCATTATGTATGTTTTAATAACGAGTAAGCCTATTTTCTTCTTAATGTGTTATTTATTGTTCCTTG
Organism: Homalodisca vitripennis; assembly: GCF_021130785.1. Classification (NCBI taxonomy): domain Eukaryota; kingdom Metazoa; phylum Arthropoda; class Insecta; order Hemiptera; family Cicadellidae; genus Homalodisca; species Homalodisca vitripennis. The sequence continues at coordinate 73,432,668 of NC_060207.1, forward strand.
GTCCGACGTATGAAATAGGCTGTTTATGTTCTATTATACTACGGTAATTGATAAAGCACTAGTGTAACAATTTAAAGAAGCAAATTTGAAAAGATTATTTTATACTAAAATAATTTCGGTAACTTTAAAGAAATACTTCCAACTCCTGATTGTTAAGGACGATATGTTAGCTCCAGCTATGTGTTCGTGAGTCCGAATAAATCCGCATGTTATTGATCCCCGGACATTGCGGGCCACATGTAACCTACTACATTATTTATCTCAACACAACAGTTCGCTCTGATGTTCATTTCACGTGTCTATCATATGATCAATTCCGAACACATTTGTTTGTCTGTGGCACCTGCAATCATCTTATTATTTAGCGCTAAGGAAATGGTTTGAATTTGCTAAATTTCACTTTATTATTCCTTTTTACTTTTTATTCCTAACACACCCAATATAAGCTTTTTTTGAAAATAAAGTTTTAGCAATCATATTTGTAAGTATGGAAAATATTACAAAACCACTTTTAACCTTGCATTCCACTCGGAGTGTGTTATTTATCAAAGCATTATTTTTTATGTAGTTTTAAGTTTAAAAAGAATGTTTTCTGCATATAAAATCATTTAAAACGTAACTCGTTATCGTAAATATCTAGAGTCTACCCATTATTCTAACAATTCTAACCATAAAACATTCAATGTATTATGTATTTTGCAGATATTACAATTTTGGGTATAGAACCAACAAAGGTTTATATATTCACTGACGGATGAACCCAATCTACAATGTTTTCAGTTACAATCATATAACAAGATAACATATTGTTTTATACCAACAAGCTAGTAACACGTATGATAATATTAATAAACGTATGATAAGCTAAATCATCAAGTAACAATGTTCAGTTAACGATATAAAAATTAAATTGTACTATTAATAAATATTGTTTTCGAATCCACACACCGTCGTATAGCAATTTGATTTCCTCAATGGTGGGAATTTAGATACCATAGCTTTAAATATCCAATGCAGTTTAAAATTTGTATTTATATGCTAAGGGCAAATTGAATCCAACACGAAAGGCGTAATTTTTACATTTAACTACGATTTGTATGGAATATCGATCCAAATAATAAGTAACACGGAATGATTAAACCGTATTTTTACAAAAATTGATTGGGATTCTCAATCTACCACATTTTATTGGGGTAGGATAATATCTGAGACATTGAAGATGCTGATGCCGTACTAATGGCGGACGATTAAAATGTGTATAAATTCTAATGGTGGGGCTTTTAATACTGAAATGTGAGTCATGACTAATAAGTGCCCTTTCCCTCTATATGTAATAATTATTCATTCCAGTGGTAGAAAAAAGTTTTCATGGCTTGGAACCTTTTATTGTTTAACCCCTTTTTATCCAGGGATTGTTTCGGTTTATACCACCAGATTTCATCTTTTAACTGAGATAGTAAGCTTCTCTCTCCTTTTCTCGATACTATAGCCGAGGCTTTTACATTCGTCGATGTTATTAAACGATTAAAACAACGTTACTCGGGCAGAAACTTTTCGAAGTTGTGGAACAATTTATAAATTGCAACTAGATCTAAAATGACTTAAGGGAAGAACTATTGATGGAGGTAAAGGTATTTGTAGCTCAAAAACTGGCTCAGTACGATGTTTTTGGAATCAATTCAAAATGCTGAAGGTGAGAAACCTATGGAATGAGTTCCGCTGTAATACGCACCAACAAGCCTTGTACGGTTAAAAACTGGTTTCAACATTAATGCACGTTGTTGGCTAAGCTTTTACAAAGTCTATCACTCGTGGAAAAATTAATTTCTGCCTGTCTGTCCGTCTGTCCGCATGATATCTCGAAAACGAACTCACCAATGATTTGAAATTGTGCATGAAGCTTTATTTCTGTGGAACACTGATGTAAATTTCGATTTTACATGACATTTCACGGGATTTGGTTGTGCGTTAGCGAATATGTTTACATTGGCCTTATAAGTAACCATGTTGGCATCGAGAAAATAGTAGAATAAGTACATTTCTAGAAAAACTCAGTATATTCAAAGGAGATTTTAACATGTGACATATTGACATGCATATTGTGACATGCAGACTAATCATTCCAGCACATCCAACACCGTGGTGACTTGGTGAGTAGACTTTTAAGATTGAAACACTGATATGAAACTCAATTTATTTACAAAAAAATGTGAATAGATCGTGTGGCAAGATATCTAGAGAAAGATCTTATCTGCATACTTAAAACTTTGAATTAAACTTCATTTCTATTTATAAATGAATGTGCATGTCCAACCACGGAATTTTTTTGAACGTCACTAAGGCCTATCTATCATTCAGTAGCCTGGCACTATATTTAAAGAATGACATAAGCTACATACATTTGAACTTTGGCATACCACCTCAGCGAAGCCTGTTGCGTGACGCGTGTTGTGGCGTATTCCTGTATCAATAATATACGCGTGAACAAAGTGAACTCTATTAGGAACTTTACCCAACTTGATCCCTTTACTCATCGTTCTGCACACCGAAATCTGACGAGCTTAGTAGTTTCGGATGCTACGAGGAGTAGCCTATTGAGATCTGAGAAAAGAGGTAACATTGGAACAAGATCATGTAACATTGTAAAAATGTTACAGTATAGGTGTTTAAACCGACTGGTGTCGATATACGAGACTCTTATTTTTAGAAAACATACTAATTCTAGATTTTAGAGTTGTTGAGTAGAGTCAACCTTCGTTGTTCTCGCCCGTCACGCTCGTGGGACTTGTTCGAGAGATGGCATAACTCGACGCAGTACGCCTTCAACAGTACTACCAATGAATACAAAACCTTATATAAGGTTTGTATTCATTGGTACTACACTGCCAAGATTATACCGTTTGGGGAACAGTCTCCCACGTGGTTTGGATTTTTTTAGATTGAGTTTGCCTGCCTTTAAAAGGGAATTGTTCAAACTGTATGCCACATGAACATTTTTATTGTTATTCCTTGTGCATTTTGTAACTCATTTTTTATTTTTTGTTTTTGTTGTTGATTCTGTCTGCATGGCCTCATGTTTAGCATAGATTTCCACTTTATTTATTGTTATTGGCTTGGGTTTATTTGTAATTTTTTATTATCTTTGCATGTTATTTATACTATAAACGATTTATATCTATTTATACTATCATTGCATGTTAAAATCGCTTGTTAAAATTTTGTCATTCTATTGCACATATTCGCCATATACTTATTGTAATTACTATTGTTAAAGGTGTTGACCGTTGAATAAATAAATAAATAAATCCTCACGGGTCTCTGCTGTAAATCATTGATGGTTTGTCGCTGACACCACTATGCTGTTGTCGTCAAATGTGTTTAAGATTATTTCGCTTTGGTACTTCTAAATCTCTTTATGAATAACAGTTAAACGAAGGAATCTGAAGTAGTAAATATAGTTTCACTTTCATTCATATTCCTCTTCCTCGATGGACGCTGCCTATGCATATATTAAAAATCTACAAGCTTGCTAGCTTGTGCGATTGACTTTTACGCTGAGTTTAATGGGACTTTCATTGTACTGAAGAGCCGCGAAAATCCTCGCTCAGTAGCTAATATCCAGACTTCGATTAATGCTGGTTGTATTAGCATTATTGTAAGACATGTCCCACATTGAGGTTCTCAGTGAATAGCCTACAAACACTGAATAAACGGCAGCTCTTAATATAGGCTATACCTTGTCACAGAAAAACTGCTATAAATAAGCTATTTGTTATTTGATTTAAATAATTGTTGTGTCATTAGATTTGTGGTAAAATCCTCCAAAAACTGTTTCTCTTGTAATTCTTGAGGAGAATTTCAGATTCTTAAGTTATTCCAAGTTTAAAAGTTTGTTAACAGCCGCCGTGTTGAAAAACTAAAGATAAGTTCATGATATATTTTTCAGTAACTGGCCTTGTTATCATAAGCATTTGATCCAAATTTGGTATAATCTAATTAATTAATTTTTAAGATATTAATTTTTTAAAAAAAAAAACACATACAGACAGACAGATGGGAAACTAAGCATCGGCACACTGCGTTCTTAACATTAGCGTATTCTTCATACTGAATTATACTCTTTTGTGTTTTTCTGTATATATAATATAAACTTATGTCAGGCAATACAGAATAAAGCTAATACAATACAATACAATTACTGTTTTTAATACATATGTAAAGATCAAATGCCTTCGTCAAACATTTGCAGCTCCTAGATATTAGTTTTTCAGTGAATAGATAATATTCACAATGGCAATAGCACAGGTACGTATATTATTGGAAAAAGAACCAAATTATATTTTTAATCATTTCTTAGATCGTCATTAGCTTCTTCTCTACCTAAAACTAATGATGTTAATTTCAATATTGAAAGTAGCGGAAGAAGTACGAGCTGAAAAATATTGATAACAACAAAATGATTGTCTTTAGTGAGTATTTAGTTTACTACAATTAATTTAATTTATATTTTAACCTATTAGAGTTTTTATTTCTAGGTGAGGGATTTTAAAAAAGTATCACTGTTGAGGCAGCGCAACAGACCTGGCACAGTTTTGCAGGATTTTCGAGTAGTAGGCTATTTTCTTAAAGTGCGTATTTTAGACTTCAGTTGTGCTTTGCTCATGAACAACTTCAGATTTACAAATTAACCGTTAACACATCTAATAAAAGCGTTAATTTATTTAGGGAAAACGTTTCGGAAAATCCCAGGCCTCTATTCACCACATGTACACTTTGCTGAATCTAGTTTTTGCCGAATTCGACTAGAAGCGAAGGTATAATTTATTGTTCAGCACTTTCGGCTATCTTAAGAATCTTCAGTAGGGCGTGTAGGTAGGAAGAAATTTATGAAACATTTTGAAACTTATCTCAAAATAACATCAAACACGACTAGCAAAACAATATTGTAAACTGAATAAATTGATTTTAGCCGCATGTTAACAATGTACTCGTACTTCATTTTTACGATCTTATTTTTAGTACGGTATTTATTTTTTTATTGGTTAGTAAGAAAAAACTAAAATTTTTCGTATTTAATTGTATATTCAAAAAATATAAAGTCTATAAGAAGTAGGCCTACTAAAAAGAATTTAGGTGCGTATCTGAATTAATTTGAGACATTAATTAATAAAATGAGACACCTCCCATGATTCTGCGGCCAAAAACATATGGGTGTTTGAAGTGTAACATTGTTCACTGGATATTCGCTTGATCAATGTGACATCCAGTTTTGGTGAGGAATCGTTGAAAGCCACTTCAATAGTAACAACAATGTTTGTAATTTAAGTACAGTTGTCTATTTAACGATGGTCGATTGGATCATTTGACTTTTCTGTTGCATCACAAATGAAGGATATAAAAACGAATATTGCGATTGCATTATTGATCCAATCTGAAGACTTCCTGGGTGACAGCAAGGCAGGGCAGTGCCTCGCCTTCCATTGTGTGGAACCACTGGGGCGCAGCTACTCGTCACTAGGTGGCTGCCCTGCCGTCGAAGACTTACCACGCTCGACAGTACAATTTTACAAAATGTTAGAATCAAATTAAAAACACTCAACTAATGTATAAATTAAAACGTGGATAGTTGAATGTTGATCGTCAAAAATTCAAAGAGCTCATATTATGTCTACAAGCATGTTTTGGAAATTCGCTTATATTAAGTTCCGATTGTTCGATTATTTTAACTTAACATAAATCCATCTTCTGAGTTTTTCAGTCTACGCTACACTTGCATTAGTTTATGTAACTATTCTAACTAAATTAATCATATTTGAAGTCCTCAGAACTTATTAAAAAACCAGGGCTTATTAACTACATGAACGTTTTTCCAAGATAAGTTTGAGGTTAAGTAGTATTCTTTTTTTATGAGCAAAATATATCCCGTTTCATCTAATTACTTGAATTTAAATTCTGTTACCATTTCCATCAGAACCCACTTCAAAGTGTGCTACTCAACATATTTTATATGGATCACTCTTGCTATCTCATTGTAAGTTATTGAAGTAAAAACAAACAACATGTTTGTCTATTAGAAACATTATGACAGCTTGAAATAGAACTTTAACACTATACTAAAGTTGATCAACAACAGAGTAAACAAGAATATTCTGATGTTTCAATAAGATGTCTTTTGTAGCTAGCTGAATGTTACAAAATCAGCAGACATCATGACAATTGCTCCGTATTAAGAAATCAGTTATATAGTCATGTAAGTAAGTAGGATTTCTCTAGTATCTTGGTCTTTGCTGAACGTTTGTTATCACAATTCCTTATTCAGAATTAGTGGTATTTGTTTCGTCGACAGTAGGTGTATTATTCTAGGATGCTATCGTATACTATATTATATGTTTTTCCGCCTGGTGCATATATGTCAAGATTTCAGACCTTGGATCACATGTACAGGCTACATAAAGTTGCCCATGAGAAAAGCATTACTTTTCTAAGTGCACTCCTGCTACTTGCAATGTTTGTCCTTGCGCTTTGTTAATGGTAACAACAAAACTGAGTTTAATCAGAAATTGAACTTGTTTAAACTGGAACGGTAGGTCAGCGGGGATAATTGGAATTCAAGGTATAAAAACAATTTCCACTTTCCCACACCTGTAAAATAATTCCCAGGGTGGTACAGATCAATGTGGGAGATAAGAGTCAGTGGGAGCATTATCTTTCAAAGGAGATACTCAATATATCAAACTTGAGACAGAAGAGTTCCAAAACCCATTTAGTTTCATCATTTTATATTTTTCCCCTTTAATTTTTGTATTTCCTATTACAAAAACACTTTATCCTGTAAAAATAATTTTTGAGTGATGTATGCCTTCTTTTAGTTTTGTTTTTATAAGATTTTTCCTAAGTGTGTTTTGTGTTTTAAAGATTGTTCTAATATCATATTTTCTGTCCACTCTCCTAATTTTCTCTGATAATCCTGGCACATAAAGGAATGACATGTATGTGAGTTTTTGTTTTTGTTTTCTATCTCTGGACCTTTTTAAAATCCGATTCAAAGTTTTTTTATTTGTTCTTTGTCTGAGCACAGGCTCTTTGCTCTGTCAAAGAGCAAGCTACTCCTTCTTTGACAGATTTTTTATAGAACGATTTAAAATTTAGACTTTTAACTGTGTGTGTTTTTTTATAATAAGATTTTTCTCTTAAGGACGTTTCCTATCCTCTACTACACCAAATCCGTAAAGGGGAGTTCTTTTTACTTCCACTTCCTTGGTTAGGCAAATAAAGGGAGAATTGCTATTTGTGGGGCAATTTATCTCATGTCAAATCAGCACACAGTTTATCTCACCATTTTAGAGTTTGTTAACATTTCTTGTACTCACATATTGAATGCTAGGACTAAAAGATAGAACATTTTTATCTCAAACTGTTTTAAAAATATGGCTTTGTAAAGTTTCCCCCCCCCCCACCCCCCCCCCCCCCCACCCCCCCCCCCCCCCACCCCCCCCCCCCCCCACCCCCCCCCCCCCCCACCCCCCCCCCCCCCCACCCCCCCCCCATTGATGATTAAGATTGAGTGGGAACCCTGATAGAGAAAACCAATAAAATTTCAAATAAGTAGAAATGTTTACTGTTTTTTAAAGAACTCAGTTTCTTTTGTTTAACGTTTTCTGGAAAATACTGTCATGCAGGCATTTCAAGACTGACAAATCCACTGACAAAGTGATGTTGTACTGTCACTGAAAATGATCTATCAGTTGATCTAGTTGTGCTGTAGCATCAGAATGAGTCATGGCATCACAATTGTATGTAGCTAAAAAGTGTTCTGAGAGTTGGCTTTACTGACAGCATGCATGATGTCTAATATAAAGAAAACTTAAATAACTTTACTCCGTTTTTTTACTCCCCTTTTCAAATTTTGAGTTAATTTTTTTATTACTTATAATCAAACTAATTCTTGACAACTTCTGTATGCAGATCTGACAGACTAACGGTACAATAGAGTGTAATCTGCGTAACAACAACACAGTGTGTATCTTGAATCATTAAAAATAAGCATAAAATGTATAAATAACATTTGGTTTTTTTTTTTTTTTTTAGCCTTCTGCCCCTCCTCCGACACCACCACTCGCTCCCACCACTTCCCCCCTCTTCACTAAAGCCAGAGCATCTAGAGAGACGTCACAGTGGCTACTACTATGAAGATGATGTTGAAGACTTACCTCAACAGATATCACCTCAACATGAGATATTACCTAAAAACAGGTAAGCTCGTCCCTTAAGGTACAAAATAACAGTAGAAGTCTGATTATCCAAGCCAGTGGGTTAACTAGGTCTTTTTTTTGTAATCTTATAGGAAACATACAGAAAAATTATGCTGAAGATACCTGGTCTTGTTGTTTATTTGCAGGGGTGCAAAACATTACGGCTATGTGTCCCTCCATTTGAATACCTTACTACCTGTTGTTTGAATAATAGTGATATGGGGTTAAAAATGCACCTATCGGTTGCAGCCCGAATTGAAATTCATGTAATTTATTGTATAAATGAATAGATTTTAATCAATATTGAGTTTTTATGTAAATTAAATAAGTTAAAACTATATTTATATTAAAGTTTTATTGCAATATCCGTATTATCAGAGTTTTTGTGTATTCTGGTAATCTCGAACTCGTTTGGCTCAGGTAATTGTACTTTTACTGTAATTTATGTTCTTTATAATTTTAAAACAACTAACCCATTAGAATTGGTTTACAAGAGTTATTCGTACGGCTGCAGTGAGACTGAAATCTGACTTGTAAGTTTAGACCCATTCTAACTTTAGCTTCATATTGTTTCAATGCTAGCTCATTTTATTCTTTGAAAAGGCAATAGATCAATCCCATACAGGTATGCACTTTTTATACATTTGCAAGTACAGTTGATTCATAGGTTATTAAGACTTCATGATGTTTAATTGAATTATACGTACTCTATTGATGTACATTTATCTACTTCCAGCTTATCCCATTCTGAAGGATGTGAAGAAGATCAAGCTCTCTCCCCCCAAGCCTGGATGCCTCTACCCTTGCCTGTCTGACATGGAGACTGAGAGTAGTGAAGCCCAAGAATCTGAAATTGACAATCAAAATAACAGGTACCCAAACATCTAAAACTGAAGTTTGTTTGCAGACATGCTTTACCATAGCAAAACATCAAAAGTTGTTTTTTGGGTATAAAATGTAATTAATAGGTTTATTACAATTACTACCAAATAACTACATTTAAACTGTGTATTTATCACCCTAATATTTATTTTGAGGGTATGTTGGATTTATTTATTTATTTTATCTGTCTCAGATTCACTATTGTCAATGACACCCTTAGTCATTCTTTTCCTGTTTTAATGTGATTTAAAAAATTCTGCTTGTTAGCACCAGTGTACTTACCCCTGTATGGACACTAATGTATTTATCACTTTTAATTGTATATAGCCATGCCTTTAATATCCACTCTTTTTTATAGGTCTTCTTCTAGTGAAAATGTCAAACGAGTCCGAAGCTAACAGTCTTGGTCAAGATATCGTAAGAATTTCACAGTCTAGCTTAAAGGTATAATATTGTACTAATTTTCTTTAAAAGAATCTATGGAATGGTTTTACATACTAACATTGTATTAGCTCATTATAATATATGAAAATAACACAATGTTATATAAAATATTTATTGTAAGATCGGCTTTTGAAACCAAGTACATAGTCAATTCCTAACTGTTTGAGAAATGGATGGAAAATGGAACCGTTTTCAATGATTACAGTTACCGTATATTTAATGATGTTAATTGTGTTACTTATTAGTTTAATGATTAGCACGATGCCATGCGATTAAGATATTTTCACTTGTTATGCGTGATGTTATAGAGAGATTGGTCAGCCTGTAGTGATCAGTCAGGAAATGAAGGACAACATGAGTAATGAGATAGATGATCTAATTGATGAAGCTCTTGAAGATAGTTCTGATGAGCCCACACCACCCAAACGTGTCTCCTACTCTGTAAGTAGCACACCATACAATAATATTGTAATGGTCTAAAAAAGGTTTAATTTTAGTTTTTTGCTGAAATATTTGTTTTGATACCAAAGAATTAAAAAATGTGGTTCTTTACAAAAAATATACATCCATTAAGTGATCAGAGGTTGAATTTGATGTATGAGAATTTTGATCCAATAATCCTGTGTGTGCACATACATTTGTGTGTGTAAACCTAGGTCATTTCCATTAATGGACCAATCTTGATCAAATGTAGTATGTGGCAGTAGTTGGAAAATATATGGATAACCTTTTTTAAGTTTTTTATTCATAAACTATTTTAAAATGTATTCTGGTGATGGATAAACAATTAATAAGAAATCCTTACAGTAAAATTTTTTTTGTTTTGCAGGAATATTGGGAGTATTTAAAGTCAACAAGTTTTGAGTATTCTCAAAACAAAGAGGATCAGAACGCACCTAGTCAACCTCTTCTACACACTGTTAGCTTTTACAGGAAGCAGCAGAATATGGTAAATATCCCTGACTTCAGTTAGTTATAGTTATTAAACCCTACAGCTGGCATGAAAAGAATATTCGATGCCAAACTACACATTTAAGAATTTTTTACATTTAAGGTCGTATACGTGATTTTTATTTTATACATTCTGCAGAGCATTAACTTAAGAACTGATTTATTGTTCTTACTTGGATTATCCTACAATGTCGAACATCATTCTCAGTGGAAAAACTGACGTGAACGTAACACACTTCAGCCGTGTTTGTTGTGAAACTGCCAGGTTCTGTTGTTTGGAGTTATGAGTCCAATAGTATTATTTTGTGGAAAAAGTTTATTTTATAGTGTTTTAGTGTTATTTCTGTGATTTAGCTTTCTTAGGTTATAGTGTTAGTTGTTCATCAAGGGTGAAAACCGATCATGTGATCGTAGAAAGCTTGTTTTTGGATCATCCTATTTCTAGTGATGACGAAGTTTATTTTGACATTGAGGTAAACCTGACAGATCATATATCAGACATGATACCCTAGTAAGTGTCATCTCACAATTCTGTGAGTCAGACATAGAAGTTGTTCTTCCACCCGGTGATGTCCTTGGCTCTGCTCATGAACTCGTGAAACTTCCCAAAACAAACTTTCCACTTATGTGCCATATGTGAGTGTAAAAATTTGAAAAAGAAAACTAATTTCTTTTGCCCTGTATGTAATTCCCTAAGCCCTTCCATCTGCTCGAACACTATGCCAGACTATTTTGACAGAGAGGCCTCAAACGCAGGATGGAATCCAATGACTGAGTGAATGATGAAACTTTTTATATATTGTACATATGTAAGTAAGATAGGATTCAAATTTAGTATTTCATTTTATTTTTGTTTTAACTATCGTACTTACATAAGCATAAATGCAGTCATAAGCATTTGGAGAAATAGAATCAAGACAGCAGATCCCCCGGTATCCAGCTCTGACAGGACCGAGCTATGGTCGAAATGACAAGTTTGTTATCACCTATTTATCTATGTCCATGTAAATCGTGGCTGTCAATCTGCAGGAAGAAATTTCTTTTTGAGTAAACCCCAGTCAAATACCGAATTTAATTCTGTAAACTTATTGATCACAAGAACTTATAATATTTTAATCAAGAAATATTTGACCTTTTACGTCCTTGGAAATGTATTATTCATATCTGTAAGTGCTGTCTGAAAGCAACATGTGAATGGCTATTATGTTTCAGACATTGAAGCCTCCTTTCACCCTCCAGGCACATACAGATAGACCCCTCTGCATACTCCACTGATGACAGCATTGACCGTATGGAAGAGGAGCTGGACAAAGAGCTGAAGCTTGTCGAGCAAAAAATAGAAATGTTGCAACAAGAGGTAGCTAGTCTAAATATAGTGTGCACCTCAAATAATTAGTACAGTTTTTATACTGTATTCAACTATTATATATTTCATATATGGTCCAAACTTTTATGATGATTAAAAGAATGATATATTTCGATTGGAGTTTTCTAATGTTTGTTATTTGGCCTCCCTAGTATTTGGCCATTTGAAAAACATGTAAAACTGTTGTTAGATGTAATAGAAAATCTATTGATAGAATCATATTGTAATCACCTGAGTCATCGGACTTGAGAAATTTCTTCATATCCCAACTCATAATTCTCAAAATTCCCATAGTGAAAGCCAAGTGATATTTTACTAAAGTAACAACACTTTGAACTACATAGTTTTAAACTCCTACCTATCCTGATAAATGAACTCTTGTAATTGATTTTCCAATACAATAATTTAAAATACTGAATTTCAAATCAAATAAATTCACTATTTAATTTGGGATGCTATTTCAGAACTGAGTGTAAAATTTGCCTTTAAACTCCTGTTGGATAATTTTAGGGTAGCATCATGTCTTTTTATGTAGAATGCTGAGGTCATTGTAAAATCCAAACTCTTGCACTGGAAACATTTTTGTCAAACTGCAGTCTGAGGTCACCAGGAGAATTTTGCCTCAGTGGACAAGTAATATATTTGTGAAAAAAGTAAGAAACTTGTGTGTGAATTTCCTATCAGGAAGAGGATTACAGTGATTGAAAGCTAAAAAAATATGAAGAGCTTATTAAACATTTACTAGTGAACCACCATTCAGAATAACCTCTTTAATGACAGAAGCAAAAATGCATCCCAATCTAAACTGTGGTGTACACTTAGAACAGAATGTGTACTACAGTACCTTATCCCACCCTTGTATGTATTCACCTACCAAATGAGCTAATTCTTTATACTCTATTTAATATTAATAGCTCATTTTCATATTTATAGAAAAAAACTTGTATTGTTTTGTATATTTTTTTGTTAGTTAAGTTTAATACTTTGAGTTTAATAATTCTTTACAAATTTTCTTTTTAGGTTAAGAAACAGCAAACCATCATTTCACAGTCAAGCCAAGCTCTGAACTTGTGTTACTCTACCATAGAATTTTCTGGTTCGACAGAACAATTGGAGGCGGAGAAGTTGCTTCTGCTTGCAAGTAAGTGATTTATTATTCACATAAAGCCTTACGATTCGTGTGTAATTCATAATACTTAGACATACCCACCAATGCTCGAGAAATCTGACTTAATCAATTCTGGACTGAACAGATAAATTTTGGTCATAGTACATCATTGTTTTATTTTCCTGCCTTTATTTTCACCTCAAATATTCAGACTGTGTTGTACATAGCTTGTGTTGCTGAGAACTTGTTGGCCAGTGGAGACAGACAGCCTTGCACGATATCCAAGACTGAAAGTGAAGCAGACCATAGTTCTTAATACCTTTATCGTCAGTCCCAATCAGCTGGTATTACCGGGACTGTGTGTTACATAGTTTCTTTTGCTGAGAGATGTGGTAACTTGCAGGCCAGCGGAGACAGACAGCCTTGCCACGATATCCCAAGACTGAAAGTGAAGCAGACCATAGTTCTTAATACCTTTATCGTCAGTCCCAATCAGCTGGTATTACCGGGACTGTGTGTTACATAGTTTCTTTTGCTGAGAGATGTGGTAACTTGCAGGCCAGCGGAGACAGGCAGCCCTACACGAGATCCAGCGACTAAGAGTGGAGCAGACCATCCGTCCCCAGTCTCCCGGAAACAAGACCCTGACTGAAAGAGGCAGCCTCACCCTCTCTCGCATCACTGTGCCTCTCAGGATGGATGTAATCCACCAGGCTGCTAAAGGTCTGTCTGTACAAGCTAAATATTGGACTATTACAAGGTTGAAATCAGAAAAGGTTCATAATCTATCAAATAAACAATTTTAATTTAACTTACAATGGTGTTCTCTAAATTTGGAGTCCTAATATGCTTTGTGAAGGCATATAATATAATTTATTTGGGTTTTAATAACCTCCATAAACTTAAATTAATAAGTAATAATTTAATCTATGTTATTATTAATGAAGTAGTTGTTTAAGATTTTTATTTCATATTTTGAACTTGTAGGAATTTCCTATACTATTAAGAAGGGTTCAAAGCCAATATTAAATAAAATGCTTAGTAATCTGCAGTAGACTCCCGCTTATCCGAGTCCCGATTAACCGAGGCTCCGGTTAATCGAGGCCTTCGAAGATAAAAAATGTTTTTCTATAGACAAAGCCAGTTGCAGTACAATAAGATAATATGTGTGTGGACTAGCGGCTATATCAATTTGTGATGCGTGTATTCTGGCTGTTGCTAGGTCGAGTAGTGAACTCTTAGAATACGTATCCTCTTGGTGACGTAACAATTGTTGATTTATGACAGGTCGCCCGACGTTTGTTTGAAAGAGGCTCCTGTGAACGTAGTCTATAGGAATGAACATTCACTGAGTGACACTGCAACGTCACCATATTTCTGGAACACCACAGACATTTCTACTAGTCAGTCACACAAGTTATTTGGACGTGTTCATTTCTTTGTTATTTTTGTTACTGTGGTCTACCCATGTTTTTTAAGCTGTGGAAAGTGTAAAGTGTTAGTGTTACAGCAATGAGTGGGAAAACGAAAAAGGCATGTGATTTCTCTGGAAGAAAAAATGAAAGCATTAAAAACATTTAGACAATGGCGAGACAATTTAAATAGTGGCTGCATGTCTAGTTGGTGAAGTAACTGTTGGTGATTTGGAGACGGAACCGACAAAACATTGAGAAATTTGTTAATAAATATGTGGAAGGGGGGGGGGTAGCGGTTTATTATTGAGGAAAACAATGAAGAAAGGCGAATATGAGCTGACATAAGAAGCCTTGTTTTATGGTTTACTCAAATGCAGAGTTTGGGCAGCTCTATATGCCAGACGTTCTACAAGCGAAGGCAATAGAATTTCATAAAAAAGGTTAAGGATGGTGACAGTTTTTACAGCCAGTGATGGATGGTTAGACAGGTGGAAAAAGCGCCCCGGTATTAGAGAGCTTAATATTGCTGGTGAAAATATTATCGGCAGATTCTTCAGAAATTACAAAATTTCGAAATAAATGGGCAGAAGTTGTTTTGAAGTCTGGTCTAATATCAGGCCAAATATTTAACTGCATTGAGACTTGGCTCAATTTCTAAAACTAAAACTAAAATTATGGCGGCTAAATCTGAAAAATCCGCTGCAAGGATTTAAGAAGAGCAAAGAGTGTGTTACAATCTTAGCATGCTCTAATTCATTGCATCAGGATTATTTAAACTGAGATCTCTACTGATTGTTTAAAGGCCCACAAACCCTGGGCCTTTAAACACATTAATTTTAAACTGTTTGCCCACCATGTACAGAAACCAAACAAGTCCATGGATGAACAGCCAGATATTTAAGGAATGGTTTTATAAAGAATTTGTCCCTGTTGTCAAGGAATTTTTTTTTAAACAGAAAGCTTCCCCCGAAAAGCAATCGTATTGATGGAACAATGCACCTTCACACACCCTGATGAGGACGAGCTTTATAGTGGTGATATTAAAGCCATGTTTTTACCCCCTAATGTGACCTCACTACTATAGCCCCTAGATCAAATCAGTTCTTGAGACCATGAAAAAAACACACTTCTACAAATGCTTACAGTATTTCACGTCTAGACAATGGGATGAGTGTTACAGAATCTCTCAGAAAAAAATAACAAAGATGCATTTTTTTTTTATTGCAATGGCTTGGGACGAAGTTATAAATTTAATACCTGAAAAAATCGTGGAGGAAACTTTTTAACCTTGCCAAAGCATAAAGAAAATGTAATCAACAGAGGACAATGAAAGCCTATCTGAAATAGCGCAACTAGCTAACAGCTTCTTTGTGATCAGCAAATACAAAATGAAGATATCCGTGTGTGGTGCAATGAAGATGTTCAAATGGGAACTTAGTGATGACGCAATTGTGCACATATTTTAAAAAAATATGCAAGAAGAACCTGAAGGACCTGACATAGACAATATCATCCCTAAAGTGTTTCATTCTGATAGACTGAAGGTGATCAACGCTGTTTATTGCCTACATCGAAAAGCAAGAGGAGTCCACGCCACATGACTTCCTAACAGTGCAGCGGTGGTGCTCCATCGCGACAACCAAAAGGGGAAAGAGGTTAGTGCAAAAATCAACCAAAGACTTTTTTCACAGCTTAAAGATTTTTTTACATTTTCTATATTACTGTATATTATATAATTATTATGTTTGTAATTAAGTGTAAATACGAATTTGCACATATGTAATACTGTCTTTAAAATCCAACATGTTTGTTGTTATTTATAACCTATTTGACATTGTCTCTGGATTATCCAAGTTTTTTCCTAATCCGAGGTAGTCTCAGTCCCATTTACCTCGGCTAAGCGGGATTCTACTGTATTATATTTATAAACAAAAACTTGTGGTTTTAAGACGTTTCTCTCAAATGTATGCTATATAATTTTATACATCTATGGCTATTTTATAATGCTCTACTCATCATTATTTTACATTACTACTTCATTAATTAAAAAGTTATTATAATGTCAGAGACATACAACACCAAATATAACTGTTTTGCACTACTTAACGTATTTTTTATTTATTTTATGATTTAATTAATTTAATAAACTGTAAATGTTTGAAATTTTGTCAGCAACATACGAGATGCTGGTATTTACAAATACAATAAAGTTGTTTGCTTATACACTTTAGTTATAAATTGCATACATGTAGTTTATTCTACCAGGGAAAGTCGTTTTTTTGTTTTTGCTCCTCCCGATATCTGACAATGGCTGTCCCATCATGGTCGGATATAAGAGGTATTCATGTACTAATGCATAGTAGGTTCATAGCAGATCATGTACTAGTGTCATCAGATCATCCAACGTGATCTTACATTGGTACAATGTTATAATATAGTTACATGTTTTGTGAATAATACTCATATTATCAATTTAATACAAACAAGGCATATATCAGTGAATTTTATGATAACCGCAATAGTATGATGATGAGCACTTCAAAGCTCCAGATTTGGATAAATATTGGTTGTGAATTTTGCTTTTCATTAAACACTCTGACAATACATATTGTACAATATCACATGGACCGATTGTGTTGTGGACACAGATGACCAGTGCTACTACCTGGTGTGTCTGGTGCACAGTGACGAGCGTGTGCTGGCCAACCGATGTTATGTGTGCTCCACGCTCCCTTCACAGTCACAACAAGCTAACATTCCCAAACACTCTGGCACTAGAGGGCCTTTTACTCTGACTTCAAGGTTTACTCTGGAGGTATACACAATGACGGCTCGCAGCAAGAGAGATAATCCCTCACGATGTCAAGTACCACATCAACACCAGCAAGAAAGTGAGTTGGACAAAACCAAAATATGTGATAAATGTTTAATGTCTTATAAATATTACGTAAACATAAAATAAACTACTTCATAAAGTAGATTACACTTATGTAATTTGATTATGTACATGCAGCATGTAAATAAAAAAACCGTTATATCTGTCAGGACGCAAGCAAGCTGAAGCTGACTCCTCGCAAAGGCAAGGGTGACTCGAGGCTGATGATTGCCGTCAGTACAGTCACCTGGGGGCCCATCAGCAGTGCGCAACCTCAGCCTTCACTATGGCTGGCTATGTCATTTTCTCTCTGCGTGAGATACACCGCACACAGTTTGCACTGAACAAGGTGAGTCATCCATTATGTTTCTAGTGTCATTGTCTTTTATAACTTTCCGTCACATCAGGAGTCAGTTCAAACTCTTGATGGAACTTTGTGAAATGAATGATGTAATCGATGTTTATAAATAATTATTAATTTGAGCTATATATATATATATATATTATACAAGGGTGGTTTGATAAGTCAGTGATTTTTCCAAAGCAGATAACCTTGTAAATTTTTTAGAAAATGGACAAAAATGAATTTTGTGTTTTGATTAAACATGACTTTTACATATGGAATTCATCACTGAGACTAAGGAAAGACTTGATAAATACTACGAGATTTTAGCACTTTCAATGGTTTAAGAAGTGGTTTACAGAGTTCAGTTGTGGTCGCTGCCAGCACTAGTGATGTTGAATATTCAGGTCGTCCAAAAGAAGTATTCACACATGAATCTTCAATAAAATCCGTGGAATGATATTGGGACGATCGGAGAATAAAAGTGCGTGAGTTGGCTCATGCTGTAGGTATCTCAGCTAAATGGGTACATCACATTTTACATGAATATTTGTGATATGATAAAACTCTCCACGAGATGGGTGCCGCAATTGCTCACAACTCGACCTTAAGCGCAACTGTATGACCACGTTCAAAAGAATTCACCTGTAGTCTGGATGAGTTTTGGTGTTGTTTTGTAACTGTGGACGTAACATGGATCCATCCCAGAGACCAAGGAACAATCGAAAAAGTGGGTTGCTTAGAGTGGACATGGACCAAAGAAAGCCAAGGTGAGTCTTGTCAGCCAATAAGGGTCATGGCCTCAGTTTTTAGGTTGCACAGGGTGTCATTCACATCGATTACCTGGAGAAGGGTAAAACGATCACTGGTGAATATTATTCAGAGCTTTTGGACAGATTCGACGTTGATTTGAAGCAAAAATAGCTGCATTTGGCAAAGAAGAACGTTCTGTTCCATCAAGACAATGAACGTGTGCATACTTGTTTTAGTCACGGTGGGTAAAAATCCCCCACCCCCCCCCCCCCCCACCCCCCCCCCCCCCCACCCCCCCCCCCCCCCACCCCCCCCCCCCCCCACCCCCCCCCCCCCCCACCCCCCCCCCCCCAAACAAACAATCTGAGCTTAGCTGTCATCTTTCATGAGGGAGTCATAGAGATAGCGGGCTGAATGCACATGCATGAGGTCAAAGCATACAAGAACTAATGTTGCAACTGGCAGCAACTGTTCTGATGCATCACACTCCAAAAACACCACAATGAAAGAGCAAACAAGCACTCCCACGCTATCTGATAGAATTTTAGATATCCCACTTAGTGTATTGAGGGGAAATTATGATCAACAACATACAGCTTACTGAGTATGAAGGGTTAATCCATAAAAACTTATGAAATTAAAATATTTCATTTATTATGGGTTTATGGTAGAAATCTTTAGAAATGTGCATATTGTCATTACCCTTAGTAGAATTAGTAATATTACATTTATCTACCACACAGCACTTAGTAACACTGTTTAAATGTAGTTTTATATATAAAAAACTACATTTAAACAGTATATAATTATATGTGATTACCACGATATATATATATAGGCTATATATATATTTATATATAATGCCCAAAACCACGGAATAAAATTATTACACGACACCACTTATATAAACATAAGGCTAATAGCATTAATTCAAAAATTCAACATTCTATTTTAAATTTAAAACTACAAACACGATTCAAGAAAATCTAAATTTATGCTACTGCTACCAAGAGAAAATCTAAACTACAAAGAAAATTTAAGAATATAAAAATTTACACTACTGTAAAAAGAGAACTCAAAATAAGTAACAATCCAATTTTGATTCACACTGCTCTTTTCTTATACTATTGAAGTATCTTCAATTCTCTATCATAATTGTATTGTTAAGAAAAAATATTCCTTTCTGACTATGATTATATATAAAGTTTTTGTAACAAAGCTGTTTGTTAATAATTTTTTTATTACCACTGGCGTGTAAAAGCACACCACTTTAATGTTTATAATAATGACTAGCAGTTTCCCGTGGCTTCGCACGCAATTTCCTGTTGAAAAAACCGTACACTATATATTTACGTATTCTTTTTCTGCCACATTCTTAAACACTCCTGAGATAATTGATAGTCGCTCCTTTGTGAGTCTCTTGGGCGCATTATGAAGGTATGAACCATATTTCTTGCATCTGTCTTTCGTGGTTTTTGCTAGGTGTTGATAAGTTATTTAGTACAATTACTTTATATAGATGAATGTCGATAAACTAATTTGGTTATAAAGAATCAAATTCGGTTTGTTAAAATTAATTTTCTGTCTAAGATATTTCCAGTATTATTGTAGAGTTTGCCTTGTGCTTCGATCAAGAAAATGTTTCAATGAAAACCAATTTCGATCATAAAGCGTCTTCTTTCGGCTCTTTTCATTTACCTTCGATCTAACCAAATTAGATTACCTTAAGTACAAACTTTCACACCTTTGAACAATGAGGTGGTTTTTATAACAGCGTTCAATAGTATTTTCATCGCATTAGATAGTTTATTGATCATTGGTGTCCTTAACAATTTTATTTAATTAATATTGTCACAAACGAAACTTCACCAGCTTTAACCAATAATTTTATAGACACTACTGTAACAAGAATAAAAATATAGATTTGTTCAGCAACCAGCTACTTCATTTGGTCTAACAGTTGATTACTAACTGTTTTCATAGAGTAAAAACAAACATGAAACTGCTAAAGTAGAGATATTTTTATATTATTTTATTTTTTTAGGTTTAAAGTACAAGGCATGCAACTTTCTTTATTTATTTTGTTAATATAAATGGTTCATGCGTATTTCTTCCATGAAGTTATTATATAAAATCAAAAGGCATATGCACATACGCCTCTTTTCCATGGTGCCACATGGCAAATATGGTTTATACACCCCTTGTTTTTTAGTTATAAAAAATAAACTACAAAATAATTTTGCACAAAAACTTATTATAAGATGTGTCATATATAAGAAATCAATACACGAAAAAAAAAAAAATCGGAAAAATTGCTCATATGCCCCTATTTTATGAGACCCTCGATTTATCATGGGTATAGTTTATTATGTTGGTTAGTACCTTGTTACAGCTTTGTTTTAGTCTCTCATTTCAACAATGTCCCATACCTTTGCTGATTTTTTTATATTGGAGAACTTGTTGAGCTGTCAGACTCAGACAACCCAGGCCTTGACAGTGACACCGAGGTTTCCCTTTATGTTTTTTGGTAACCCAAACTAAGCCAATATTTCAGCAAAAGTTCAAAATTAGTATTTATTTATTAAAAATTAATATAATCAGTGAAATATTTCTATATCAAAATTAAGAAGAAACTTTTGCTTTTTTTTAAATCTGTCCTCAACATCACTTTACTATGCCTGTGCACCTACGAGCTTACACTTACACAAACTATATAATTATAAATTATATCATGAATTTAATTATTATTCTGTAGTGCACACAATGCTCTGGTATATTTAGGAAACATTTAGTGTAAAAAATATATTTTTTTCTAATTTTTGAAAATGGTTGTACCCATAACAACAAATTTAGGTATGCCCTACTACTTTTTAAAAATAAAAAAATTAGAAATTTATTATTTATTTATTTATTGTTTGGTAGTGCATATAATTCCCTACATTTTTTGTATATTTTGGAAACATTTAGTATAAGAACTATTTTTGTAAATTTTTGAAAATAATTATACCAAAAGTGAAAAATTTAGTCCTTTGTGTACTAATTGTGGTTTTTAAGATATATTTTTCATCAAGAGAACCTGGATACCATAACATATTTTCTGAAACTAGATAATATGAAGAACAAATTGGCTATCTCAGATTCTAATATTCATTATATTATCAAACTTAACCAGGTGCAATCCCACCATTTAAAAAAGAAGTTTTTTAATGTAGTCATGTGTTATAGTTATAATTAGTTATATATTATAATATATATGTATATATATTACAAAATATATAGCACAAAAAAGTGAACTATATATATATATATATATATAATTCATTCATATATATACATTTTGGTTTGTGTTTATGTATTCCCTTAAGGTTTGTATATGTAATGAGTAGTACCGTATATCGTATGTGAAGATAATAGAATTTCCCGGTCAGTTGCATTGTTTAGAACGCCAGTAAAAAATCGTACTGTCTTGACAAACCTTAGTCGTCAAAAACCAACAACAAAATATATGATATCTAAATTAAATTTAAATATTATTTTTCCTATTAGTCTGAATTATAATTAAATATGAAATTGCTCACAAATTAATGTAATTGCACATAAAAAACATTGCTTATTAAGCACAATCACTGCACCATGCTTTGATGGGATGAATTTTGAATTTTATTTTTTACATTATTGTGTCCACAATCCTGTGATACATTTAATATTAAACTGATATAAATTAACATAAAAGTTGAAAAAACATTTTATGAAAATTATCTTAAAACATTTCTAAAAGTAACAAAAATAGTTGTATGTAACTGACTATCTTGCCTACAACTGATCTAATGATCAATTTTTTAATGAAAACTCAACATTTTGGATTTTCCCAGCAATGAGAACAAAAGAGTGCAATTAAATATAAATAATTCACTTAAAAGCCGGCTGTAGTCATACGATCCCTGAAGAATGTTAAACATCAAACATTCCTATGCTGTTACTTTTGGTCATAAAATTATGACAAATGTCATTTTTTCTTCAAATTTTATACTTTTTGAATAGGTACTCAAACAATGAAGTATAACAAAGTTTGAGATTTTTTCTGAATAAAAAATATAAATACAAAAAACTAAAAGAATAATCATTTTGGTACATATTAATTATATATTTAAAATGAGACATCTCATAAGTATACAATGAAACATACGGAAGTAACGTTTTGAAGTTTAACATTGTTCTTAGGAGTTCAAATCAAGATGGCCAACAGCACAACTGATTCTTAATATTCCAATTGGAATAATCTCTATTTCCAAATCAAATCCTTTTTTAATACGTATTCACTTAATACCTAATACAAACTTCATTCGTTTACAAGTTTTTTTCAAAATTATAATTTAAATTCATTTTAACTGCACATGGCTGACAGTGTGTTTGTAACTTTACTAAAATAATCAAAGACATGTGAAAATCATTTTTTGCTCCACCGCCAATTTCACTGCATTATTTTTTATCCTCAAAATTGGAGTTCTTCATTAGTCAGAAATGTTGACATTAAAGCAAGAAGTGAAGATAAAAGCACTTTGAAAAGGATAGAAATAGAAGAGGAAAACCTTAACCACTACTACTTTAAGGGAAATGTCTCACCAGTGCATCTATAACAGTCTTGTCCCACACAATGGACTTTGTACTCTTCGTACTCATTTTGCTTTGAGGAGATGTTCGTCTATCCGACGAACGCTTTAATATCGACGGAACAGTTTTCTCTGAAACTGACTGTCCTCTACTATTTGCATGTGGAGGTTTGGAGTTTCTGGGAGACGTCCTACTGGAGGTCACTCCATTCAATCGAGTACTTGTTCCTTTTTGAGGAGAGATGAACTTTCTGTGATCTTCGATGGTATTCTTATTTGTGAACACTGTGTGTTTTTTTAGAACTGATGCCTTGGTTGGTGTTTTTGTTCCAGATCGCTTCAATAAAAAATTTGTTTGTTTAGTGTATAATATAAATAAATAGGCTATTAACTCTGAAAAAGCATTAAATATCTGCAGATTAACTGTTACCATAAGAAGTTAAGCATATGTGTGATTAGTGGTGATTGTAAACTCTTAAAGCTAATAATGAATATTAGTGCTGACCGAATGCTACCAGGATGCTTTTATAATGCTGTAAGGTACAATTAAATGAATGTAGTATTACCATAGCCTCCCTATTTCATATCTGCTAATGAAAACATCCAGTTTAAATGTAAAAAATATCGAAAAGCTTGATTCATTTTTTAATCAACTGTATAGAACTAAGTAGGTATGATCAATTTCCACAACTCAAAAACCAACTACTCCTAGTGTATAATGAAATATGTCTAAATCAATAGTAAAACACCAATAAAACAATCAGAATAACATTTACTTCTACTGTATTAGTATAATTTGCTAATATATAGATAGATATTTATGGATGAGATAACTTGTCCTTATTTAGCTGTTTGTAAAGAGAAAATTTAGGTTACGAAATCTTATTTAGGAGCACAACCTGTTTTCTGGGAAGATTTACATGAACAATAGTTTTTATTGTTATCAATCTTTTAATATAATTGTTTTAATGGAAACATGGATTTTAATAACTGTATCAATGCATGACTGGCTTCAAAAACATTCTAGCTAGTCAACTGAATTTAAGTTAAGCATTTGAAAAGTCAAGCATGGTCCGATTTCATGTAGTTTAGATTAGAAATACTACTATTGCACATGTTAAGTTAGCACTTCATAAAAAAACACCAAGATAAAAAATAGGCATATAATTTTTTTTTAATCACTATGTATGAAATTAAAGGCATTTATGGGAAATATGATAATTTTATAATTAGGCTTATATGTAAACTGAAGAGAAAAATATGGAATTTTAACAGCATGTAAATAAGTTATAGCTTCAGAGATTGACATTTTTTTAATCATTTAAGAAATTATATTTTATAAATAAACCCTAACTCGGGCGGTCTTACTTTTACGTCCAACTGCCACGCCTGTGTTTGGACGTTTTAAACAGCTGCTTCACTACACAACGCTTGACAACTGTAAAACGGTACACATTGACCTCTAGTAGCATTTATTTGAACTACCATGAATCCACAGTAGTTCTGTTTAGTTGCTAATATACTCCGACGGCCAACTAAGGAACTATCACGAAAGCACACCGGTGAAGTTTACGTGGACGTTAAAAACAGAACGTTATTGTTTCCTAGTTTTATTTTCCATCTTGATTGTGGTTGTCGGTATGGCAGAAATTAGTAATAACAATAAGGAGGTTTTATCAATTTTAGATTAGTCCGGATGCATTGTTGTGAGTTAGACATTCAGCAGTGTAACTTTTTTGAGAATTATGGCAATCGGTATGTGGACTCAATTTATGAACCACAACCTGACGGGATGATTCAAGAGATTCTGATGGCAGTTTGGTAAATGAAGATATCACACTAAAGTTGACCATTGGTGGGTGAGAAACATTAAATATATGCAGACCATGGAACAGCTCTGAGCACGGCAAATAAACCTGACAGTAGCCTTCAACAACACTGTTAAAAACTTGGCACTTAAGCATTTAAATATTATTTAAGAAAATTACATCTTCTTTAGTATTTTTTTTATTTTTTGTTAACAAAATTAAATATCTTTACAAATAAAATAAATCTCATTTCCTGAAGCTATAACATGTGTACATAATGTTAATATGTTATATCCTTTTATTTTCAGCAGTTTTTATTTAGACCTAATTATGAAATTGACTAAATTTCCTCAATGAAATACCTGTAATGTCATGTGGTGTGATCAAAAATATATGTTTCTATTTTTTCTGCATTCAGGGAAGTTATCTTAAAGGGACTACGAATTAATATTAAAAATATTTTCCAAACTCAAAATCGATTGAACCATCTTAACCTTGCATTACTTGGGTTTTAATTATAGAAAATAAAATTATTTCATTCTTATGTGACTGTTGGTGAGGTCAAGTATAATTTAGAAATTCTTCAATGTTAACTTCTTTATAATAATAACTAAACAATAAAAGTTGAAAAATGAATTTCAATTTATGACATCCAAACATTTGTACCATGAAAAATGTGCGCTATCACGTGTACTCTCAAGAAATGAAAGGGATTGTGTGACTCTGTGTTTGAAGTTGAATTAGACTGAAAATAATTACAGAAATTATTCGTGTCAAGACGTATTATTGTACTTTGACACAACACAACATTTAGTATTTTACTATTGACCCATTTTAAGTTCAAATGATTTTACGCTACAAATTAAGACAGACATATTACAAAAGTGATTTTTAATGGCTCTTTCAAAGTAATTAAAATATTTTAAATTATGCATGCATAATTTGATTATTTAGATACCAACTATTAAAATTAAAGCATTATTTGATTATACTTTCTTACAGAAGGGACATATTAACCTGGACACTTATTACCCAAATCAATGTTAAATATGGATTATTAAATACCAAAATTTGATTGTAATCAAATGTCTATTACTTTTTCATATGAATGGATATTATAAAACTAATATAAATATACTGGATTATAAATTTAAAAACAAACACTCCAGATATGGGTTTGATGATGTGTTCCTTGAACAGGAAATGCCTCACAAAAATAAAAAGTATATTATTGGAGTGTTTGTTTTTAAATTTATAAATAATTCCAATTAGAGAGACGCTTCTAGAATGTATATACCAGATTGTTTTATCACTTTGGTTACCCAAATCAACTATAATTTTCAAAGTGGTTCGTTTTAAAGACATAACAACTACCAGTTTCTGTTAAAACAACAAGCAAATTGACAACCAATCTGTGCACTGCTGACCTAGGATCAGGTATAGTAGCTTTATCACAGTATGAATAATCCATAAATATATCCTAACATATCATGATCAGGTCACAATTGGGATCATGTTCCTACAGACCCTAATGTTCATATTCATTTTTCTCAAAATTACATCCGTTATGACTCTAAATATTAATTTAACCCTTTGGTTGTTTTACAACGATATATCATTATATGTGCAATATATTTGCGGTAACATAACTTTATTTATTAATTAGCGTATCTATATACTAATTTGTGGAGAATTGAATTCTCCATACAACAAAATTTTTGTTTTATACTTGACTATGTAAAACTATATGGCTATACTTTACTGATGAAAAATTTCCTGAAATTTACGTAAGTTACAATTTATTTGTTTTTGTATAACAGGTATATTTTATACAAATTACATAAAACGCCTGGATCTGTTCATAATTATATTTACTTGTAATATACTCTACAACAAAAATATGCTATACAGTTCAAACTTAAAAAAATTTTTTTAATATTTTGTTCTTTAACATTTTTTTTAATTATATTGGTATGAAGTACCTTTTTGCAAGTTTATGGGCTAAAGAACAAAACTCATTTCAAGCAAGTATCAAGATTTTTTAAAGGTATAAATATAAAAAAGTCACCTGAGCTGAACAGTTTTGGGTATAACCCATGCTATAATGCTGAACAATTAAAACACAAGTTTTTAGAGAGCAGCCAAAGGGTTAAAGTTAAAACTATTAATAATATAATGCCAGATTAGTTGGCCAAGTTGCATACTTCTGGCAGAGGAATGTGCCTAGGGTCGTCCTCCCAGTTATTGATGGTCTCTGCGAGGGCAGCGAGACGTGCACTGCGACCAGAGTCCTTGTCGTTTCTCTGTGGCTCACTTGACTCCATGTCTGCAGCCAGAAATCGTTCCTCTGTCCGGTGGATGGGGGAAGACAAACGAGTTGGATCATCTGATCAAACAACACAATGTTATCACTTTGTTTTCTGCAAGTGGACAAATATTTATTTTGTGATTTGGCAGCTTTATCATCTGTCTTTAAGTAATCACTATTTGCTAAACACTGATAACCAGGGATATTTTGACAGTTTAGTCTCAAAACTGTTTACAACGACTAAAATATGCATTAAATGATTTGTGTATTTGGCTTGGTTTACATACAATTAACAAAATTGGTATAAACTAATGTGCATTTTAAATGAAAACTAACAATAAAACATAGAATGTTTACTATAGATTATCATTCATGTAACTAACATTTTTTGTGAGTTCACATACTCATAACTGGAACTCAAATATAAATTAAATTACCCAACAAGTTCAATGTTTATTTTGTTGTAAATTTTTATATTCTAGAAAAATAAGGAAATTGGGACAAAATTGTTTAGATTAGGCTACTATATTTTAGGTGTATATATTAATAACACAAACTTTTAAGTGATCTCACTACTTTTTACGTATGTTCAGCCTTGATTTAATGGTTTCAAATTTTTGTTCACAAGTGTAAATATGTCTTAATTAGACAGATTCTAATTTTGATTTAGAAAATCAAGATAGAAACAATTTTAAACTATGATCTACCATAGTTGTGTAAATATGATTTTAGGTACACAAGGAAATTCTAAAGCTTATTTACATTTTAGACTTCAGTTAAAGTTGATCAATGGAATGACTTAGAGAGTACAACTGAATTAAAAGTACAGAATATCTTTTACAAGATAAAGTATTTAGAATTGTGTATGGACTACAACCAAGTGACAGTTGTAAGAAACATTTACTTTAGGTAAGGGTGTCAATTTTCCATATCTAATAAACAAACATACCTAATTATTTTTGTTGTGTAGTAATAAAAGTAACACTTACTTTCAAAAATAACTGAAGATTTAATTTTTTAGAAAGCTTGAACATTTGTGATCACATAAAGTAATTTCATATTTTTGATGTGCTACACCATTGGATAATGTTATATATTTATCTTAAAATCAAATCAAATCTTTTATTGCTAGTAACAATCGCACATTGTATCGAACATGTCATAATTTATTCTAAAAATTTAAACACACACCACATTACCACTACATCCAAACTTACAACATTGTTCATACATTCAAGTCTCATTCATTCTTCGCCAATTTCAACCCACTTCCAGTGCTGGAGTCAAGTCAGTGAATTGGGTGGTCTCCCAGTTAAACACCAGAAACTCGTCAATACTGTAAAATGCATTTGACACCAGAAACCTGCCTGCGAAGGCAAGTGCTCATAAACCACCATTCTGTGGCTTCCAGTGTGGTTATCTCTGCCTCGAGTCTCATACTATTGGATCATCTTTTGGTACGTTTTTAAATAATTTAGGAAAACGATTTTGGACTGTTCATTGACTGCTTTTATGTTTATTTTTTAGAAAAACTTAAGTTTTTCTCTCAAAACCAGAGTGACCCATGTATTGTTTGTCTTCTTTGGACAAACTATGATTGTTTTTGTTGGGCAGCAGGTATTTTGAGATGGAAATTGAAACATTCATTGACAATTTGAAACTGCTGTTCTATGGGGTGTGAAGAATTTAGAAAATGCCACTTTTCTTTGGAAGGGAAGCGTTGAGGAGAACAATATTTTCTGGCCTTGTGTCTCTTATTGTTTTGGTACTTTTTGGTTCTCTAAAAATTTTTTTTCCCATCAGAAATTGTCAACATTCTCATGATTTTCTCAATAGACGACTGCAATGTGGCTATCACTCTCACTGGAGTTTTAACTAACAGTTCAAGGCCAAATGAACTCAGCAGATTGACTAATTGCTAGGTGGATGTATGGTTTCCATCACATCCGTTTGAAATCTCCCATCAAGACATAATTGTATTTATGGATAGTCAGGTAAATGAGCAATGCTTCAAATTAAAAAAAAAAACTTATTTTCATTTCCGCTGAGAGAACTGTAAACCCCTATCACTATTGTTGACCTGTTTGTTAGGACTTGAATCTCAACTGCTTAAAATTCTTTTGCGGTTGTTTCTTTGATTGGAAATTGGTGAACACTATATTTTGTCTCAGAAAAATTGCTACACCACCTCCTTTGGAGGCACAGCGGCAGTATGCATTGCCAATTTTTAATTTGAAATTTTGCAAAGTTCAAGGTTTTTGTTGTTATAACCGTTCTCGGTTATAACAAGGATATCTGATTTCTGCTCCTCACATATAAAGTGAATTTCATGTTGGTTGCGTACTGAGCGTTTTGGTGTATTAGTCTCAGGGAACCCTGAAAATGTAATTTTGTATTAGTCTGAGTTTGCTGATTTGGGTAGGTCAATTTAGTCCTTAGCTGTAAAGTGGACTCCTTAAAAAAACTGAATTCCCGTTAAAATTTGCAGAGCACCCTTTGTCCTGAAGAATGTCTGGACTGGGGAAGCGTCTCATGGCATCAGCGTAGCAGACATTTTGTATACTAGATGACTGTTGAGGGGTGGTCGTCAGATGTGGAGCAGGCGGGCACGGGCAATGTCAGTGTGTCGGGGGATGACGCAAGCAAACGCAGAACAATGCTTGACTAGGGTTTGCATAGTCAATGGACATTCCCCACTGTGTTTTTCATTACAAACAGTCACTCTTGTCATGTTCTCATCAGTTTTTATTGATGCTTCGCAACTAAAAACCGCCACAACACTTTTCCCTTTTTTAGGATTTGTTGTTGCCTATATTTGACATTGTTGTACATTATACAAGACCACTTCCAGTTTTGGTTTATTCAATTAAGAACAACATTGGTTGGTCATTCCTTGTCAAACCAACAAGGCACTCAACCTGACTATCCCTCATAGTTTTTAGTTACAAATTTTTTTAAATCACAAAATGCAGGGTTTTGTAACATGAGCTTAAATCTAAAATCTGCTATAACTACAGTTCTATTAGTGCTAGAGAGCTAAAAGATAGCTTTAAAGAGGGTTTCATGGATGGGCTTTTTTTCTTTGGGGCGGCCTAGTGCCATGCACTTAAGCCTCAAGAGCTTTTTGCCCACCCCAGAAACACACCATAAGGCCTACCAGTCTATGATTTCAGCAGTTCCATAAACCGCAGAAAACAACCTATCAAATTTGATACCCACTTGGGTAAACACCTTTGGTAAAAAAATAAATTTTTTGTAAAATTCAAAAAGGTGTTAGAAAATATTTTTGAGTTGGTTTTAAATTTATATGTTTTAATGCATGATTCTGTGAGTACACCATACAAATTTCAGAGTGGGAAGTGATGGAATCAAGAAATAACTAAAAATACATCACATTGCATATTTATATCATATATAAAAAAACTATGTGTGTGTGTTTCTCTGCAGTTCTTAACATAACAGCATATCCTACTATTAAATTTTTTTTATTAATTTTTAAAATCGTTAGGCCTACTAATTATAATAAATTTTAAACTCATGTTCCTATTTTTTATTGAAACTATTATGTAAATAAATTACTTCTTACATAGACTTAACTAACCAAATTTAATTTTATTTACTTTTTTCATAATATCATTTTAGTTCATACACTCCTTAAACATAAAATTAATATTTAATTAATATTTAAAATTAATATTTTACGTTTATATTCATTTAAATATAAATTTATCTTCCTAGAGTTTTTTTAACTTTACTTCCTAATATTTCCTTTTTTTTATTGGAGTTTCTTCATTGTTTTAGTGCTTTCCTACTTTGTATGATGGTATGTATACTCCTCTAGTTTGGGTTCTGGGATCTACTTTGGTGAAGACATCTGTCTTATTTACAAATAAAATATCTGGCACTCTAGTATATTTAAATGAAACCAATGGATCATGGGGTTCCCGAAAACTTATTTTAATGTCTTCTTTTTCTGTATCAATGACATAATCCAATTGTTTTTGTAATTTGTCTCAAAGTCTAGCTTTTAGGAAGTGAAGGAAACAGGATTTTTCCAGACATTTGACATCATTCAGTGAAACAAGAAATCAGTAACACTACGTTTCGAGATCTGCAATCTGATCTCTTCTAAAGAATGGCAAATGTCCGGAAAAATCCTGTTTCCTTCAAAATCCATCCATCATCAAAAATAACCTTCAAATATTAGGAAGTGTTGTTAAAATTTTCATTTACAAACTTCTATCTCTTGTACTACTGAATTTTACTTCCAGTTGATTAATAATCTGTCATAGTTTGGCTCGACTGGATTTTCAGGGCTTAAACTAAGTATTTTAGTTCTTAATGATTCTGTAAATTATTAAAATTTATTTTCAGGATATTTATTTTTGCTCAGATTTTTATTTTTTATTGGTGTTTCTTCAATCAAACCTAGTCTTTCATTCAAACTTTCAATTGCTTGTTCTTTTCAGGAGTAAGTATTAACAATTCTTCCCTTGCATTTGCTTCCTCGAGTTCAGTTTCTGGTTCCTGTAATGGTGACCGCAAAACTAATTTGCGACAACTA
Source organism: Homalodisca vitripennis (assembly GCF_021130785.1). Taxonomy (NCBI): domain Eukaryota; kingdom Metazoa; phylum Arthropoda; class Insecta; order Hemiptera; family Cicadellidae; genus Homalodisca; species Homalodisca vitripennis. The sequence continues at coordinate 73,464,347 of NC_060207.1, forward strand.
TCACATATTTTATCACCTGCAACTATTCCTTCATAACATTTTAAAATATTTTCATTCACAGTCTTTAAATTTTGTTTGTGGTAGTCATGACCTGTATGTATAAATGGATTACAACAATATACATTGAGTTTCTATAGACCTGCTTCTTACCTATTTATAATAGCTTAATCAACATCAATAATACCATAACATACATATTAACACCTGATAATAAAAAGTGTTACCTTAAAATCAGTTCAACAAACTTAAAAACACAATTCTATCTTACTAAATAGTTGACAGTTTAAACTTTTGTAACACCAAAAAGTAACAAAAAACCTTAACAAGTAAATAATAAACTGTTAGTATCAAAGTGAGATCACAAAAAGAAATTCAACAAGTTTTTCACTTGTTCACTCTCAGAAAACAACAGGCAGACTGAAACAGCTAGCACAACAATGGAACACTATCATCACTTCTTCATGTTAGAATATGTCTATTCAAGTATCATTATCAGCAGATCAACAAAAGCAAGAATGATAAACAAAATCAAACTTTATATAATTGCTCACACATGGATTTTGTTTCTATATTCAACAGCAATATTTACAAAAATCAATAGAATTACATGATTTAAATTATTTAAAATTAAATCCCTTTTACTTCATTTTCAAA